>NW_023994581.1:132500-292451 GCF_015586225.1 Lucilia sericata | reverse complement strand
CTTTGAGTTGATCATTTAACCGTTAACTGTGCAGCTATACACCACATAGCCACTTAAGCACAGCTTTTCCTTTTTTTTAATAAACGTGTGCGTTTCCTTGCGTTTACGTGCGGCTCGGACATAAAAAGTAAAAAAAAATATATATTGAAAATAAAGTTTGTTTCCTAAGTCTTTTGTTTTTTCTTCTCTATTTTCATGTGTTTGTTTGTGTGTGTTTGTTGTAAACAGCCTGTACCAAATTTAAGGATATTGTGGATTACTTTTAAAACAACAACCAGCAGCAGTTGCTTTTAGTTCAAAGGATTATTTAATCAATTTTTAAGTTTATTTTTAAACCAAAAAACAATCAACACTATGAAGTTGATGGTGAGTAAAATAATGGAAAGAAATCTTAAAGAAAAGTGTTTTAAAAAAATTCTAGAAAAAACAAGAACAATTTAAAGAACTTTAAAGTATAACAAAAAGTGCAAAAATATGTCAAAAACCCCAAAAAATTGGAACATAAAATATGAAAACCTTTTTAACAAAAAATTTCAAAAAACTAAATTTAAATAAGAAAATAAGTGCTTTCAGAACTAGAACTTTATCATACAAATACCAACAGTTTTCCTTCTGAAATATTAGAAATTTCTATAAATAAGAACAATAATATATACAAAATGTTCTGAATAACATATCGCTGCTTTAACAAGTCTTATGTGCAAAAAGGTTTAAGTGCGTTTTTAATGATTTTCCCAAAAGAAAAGCTGCAAATCTGCTGATTTTCCTAGTGAAATGCTTAAAAAATTGCTCCGGATAATGTTTAGATTAATTTGTAAAAAGGATTAAAAGCTTTTAACTATTTAGCCAAATAAACTTAATAACCCACATAAACCTTTTAGAACACATTTTGGTTCTTAAAAAGAAGTCTTGAAACTTAAACAAGATCTAATATTCTGATCAGCAAATTGGCTTAGATTTTCAGAGCAAAATCCACTATATTTTCTATTCAAAATATCCTTAAACTTTTTATATCAAAACTATCCTTTAAATCTACTACAAAGCTTTCTAAAAAACTTACAATTTTTGGTATAAAACGTTAAAATTGCCCCAAATTTCAAATCCCTCAAAACTTCTATTACCAGATTTTTTAAAATTAATAACAATGCCAACCCCCTTCTAACAAAAACTATTTAACAAAATCTTCCAAATTTTATAGTCTTACTCAACCCAATATAAAAATTTTATTAACCCACTAAACAAAACACGAAAAAAACGTCCATAAAAAATCCTCATTTAACTAAATAAATGTTATAACATTAAAGTCATAAACATTATTTAATACTCTCATAACATAGTTAATTGTCTTTCACACACACAATAAAAAAAAGCTTCAATATTCAAATATTACAAAATTATTAATGCAATTAACAAGTTACGCCTTATCAACTTTATAAAAAAAAATATATAAAAACTGCAACATTTTTGCCTTAAAACAACTAGTTGAGATGATGTAATACATTAAAGAAAAACATATATTGTTACCAAACATGTTTGTTAAGACTTATGTAAGCTTAAGTCCTGTTTTTTAAAACAAACTTTTGTTAAATAATAAAAACTTACAAAGTTAAGAGAAAAATTGAATCCTTTAAACTAAAGACAGACAGAAAGACAGACAGACAATCAACTATAGCTTACATACGCGTGAAAGCAATAAGAGAGAAATTCGAGCTTTTTCAAGCTTAAAATTTCCTTTAACTAAAGCTTATATAAGTGTTTAAATAAGAGATAAAAGTAGCTTAGATTTCAATCAACTAAAGCTTACATAAGCGTGAAAGCAATAAGAGAGAAATTAGAGCTTTTAAAAGCTTAAAATAATCATCAGCTAAAGTTTATATAACTGTTAAAGCAAGAGAGTAAAGTAGCTTAGATTTCAATCAAAGCTTATATAATTGTAAAAGCAAGAGAACAATTCATTAGAAAGCTTTTTATCGAACTCTGATCTAAAGCTTATTTCAGTTTATGTTTTGAACACAGTTAAAACTTATAAATGGTTTGTGTTCTCTGAAATTTAAACATAATTTTCTATCAGCTAAAGCTTACATAAATGTAACAGTAAGAGCAAAAAAGCTTAGATTTTCATCAACTTTCATACTTGTACAAGCAAGAGAACAACTCATTAGAGAGCTTTTTATCTACCTTTGACCTAAAGCTTATTTCCATTTATGTGTTGAACACAGTCAAAACATATAAACAGTTTGTGTTCTCTGAAGTTTAAACTCATTTCGTAATAAAGCTTAAATTTTCATCAGCTACAGCTTACATTAGTGTAAAAGCAAGAAAAAAAAGTAGATGAGACGTCAACCAACTAAAGCTTACATATGAAGAGAGAGAGAGAAACTCATTTTTACCTACCTCTAGTCTAAAGCTTATTGCCGTTTTTGTTTTGAACGCAGGATAAACGTGTTTCAAACTGATATGAACTGAAAGTTCTAAATGAGCTCTCTGAAATCAGGAAAGCTCTTTAAGCTCTAAGATTGATTTAAAAGCTTAAAAGCATTCTGCACTTGTATGTTCTCTTTAAAAGCTCAACACCTTTCTCTCCAGTTTGCAAAAAATATTAGATGAAGATTGAACAAATGTCAATTTAAAACAGGCTTCTAAAGATAACGAAAAATAAGCTCTCCAACTGAATATATTTGTTTTCATACAAATAGAAACTTTTCAAGAGAGATAAAAAGCCTATAAAAGCTTCAATTTCAATATCTTAAAGATAACCTCTGCTTCATACTTATGTTCGCTTAAGTGATAACACTCTATTTCTATAATCAGTTTCTCTCCCTCTCTAGAACAGTGTCAATAAGTCTGAATTAGAATGTATATGGAAACTTTTCAACACGAAGCAGATATAAAGAGAGTGTTCTAAATGAGCTCTCTAAAAGTTTTAATTTCATTTTGAAAACCTATAAGAGATTACGCCTGTGCAAAACACTATAGATATGTTTGGCTATCTTAGATTAAAACAGTTCAATTCAAAGAATGCTCTTTCTATAGCTGTCAGCTTTACGCAAAAAGGGCTTTCTTGAACTCATGATCACACACGTATGTATATAATACATTCATAGTTATATAAAGAGCAAACAAAAGCTGTTAGTGAAGTAGATCAGAGTTACGCAAAAAGCTCTACGCAAAATGGGCTTTCTTGCACTCTTGATCTCACGCGTATTTATATAATACGTTCATACTTATAAAGAGCAAATAAAAGCTGTTAGTGAACACATTTTTTACTCTCTGCCTATCACAGTTCTAGATGCTTTCATTAAATTTATACTTTTTTCTTTCAAGTTTTTAAAATTTTCAATTTAAGTTAAGCAAAAAGCTCTCTTAAGAGCTTTCTTGCGCTCTTGATTATAATACGTTCACACATGTATAAAAATCAAAAAAAGCAGTCAGAGAGCTAAATTTTTACACTCTGCCTATCACTGTTCTACATCTACGTCTAATTAAATATGGACCATTTTCTCTCGGGTTTGAAAGCTTTTAGCTTTTAGATCAACCTTACGCAGAAAAGCTCTTTTAATAGCATTTCTGCACTTTTGATTTCACACGTATGCATATAATACGAGAGCTACATTGCTGCTCTTTGCCTATCACTGTTCTAGAAGTTTTCTTTAAATTTACCCTCTTTTCTCTCAAGTTTGAAAAGTTTCAATTGAAAACAGCCATAGAAAGAGAGAATGAGAGTGATAAATGATAGATGCTCTCTTTAAAGTTGCACTCTTCTCTCTCAAGTTTAATAATTTAAACAAATAAGAGTGAGAAAATCACTTCTTTTCAAGAAACAGTTTCTTACACAAAATTTATTAGTTAAAGTTTTGAAAGTTTTTTCAATAGCTCTGTTTAAAGCTTTAAAAAGTTTCAAAGCGCAATGTAATCGGCAGAGCTCTAGAGCTAAATTTCTTAGAGAGACAGTTTAATATAGTTTCTTGTAAACAGTTTTAAATTCGAAAACCAAACCAAAAGGAACCTTTTATGGAATAGAGACTTCATTTCAACAAATCGTTTCAAACTATAGCAAAACTTTTATTTAAACTTTTACGCCTTCTCCATTTTTAAACCAATAGTTATTTAATTTTTCAAGGTTTTCCACAGATCAAATTAAAAATAAATGAAATGTTTATATAATACAAAAATAAATAACATTTTCCAAAAGCTTTAGTCACGCTATCTTCCTTAAATTTGTTAATGTGAATATACCATAACAAGTAAATATTATGGGAAATTACTTAATAAACAATTAAAAATAAAAATATAAACTAAAATAAAGGAAATGTTAAGACTTTATACAAGATAAACCGTAAATGTTTAAAGTAGATTGTAGCTTGTTCTGCTGCCATTGATCTTTAAACATTTTTCCATTTAAGATTCCAAAACAATTACAACATTTGTAAAACTTCCTTAATAGGAATTTTTCTTTGCCAAGGTCAAGCCAATGATGTATGGAAAATACTACAATGATCGGTAGAGTATAACAAACTTTACAATTTAACGCAAGAGCAGACGCCAGTGTATAAGAGAGCTTTCAAAGTAGTGTTGAGAGAACTAATTTTATTTAATACAAAGCTAGATAAAGAAATCTTTTGTTAGCTTAAGTGTTTCCTTGCATAAAACCAGCGAGAGAGCTTAACTTTTTCTCTCTCACTTTAAAGCAAATTCACTTACAAACTTTACTCAAGAGAATACGTCAGTGTATGAGAGAGATTTCATAGTAGCGATGAGAGAAATCTCACTTAATTATAACTATCTCAAAAACACACATTAAGAGAGAATACAAATATGATATCTCTGATTAGATTGTTCTCTATACATGCAAAAGCTTTAATAATTTGAAAGCAACAGAGCTTATTATAAAGCTTTTTGTGAACTTATGTTTTCTCTTCTTTGTTCTCTTATTTTTTTTAAATTTTAAATATTGTTTCTCTCTTAGTTACTAAATTAACTTTTCCTTTCTCTTCTCTCATTTCCATTTTCGAACACTTCTCCAACCACAGCGAACAGCATATCTGCTCGCAGTGGTCCTACTCGTAGCCACCACTTATGCACATGCCGAAGAAGAAAAGCAAGCTGCCGGAGCTGAGGAAAAGAAAGTCGAACCGAAACCAGCAGAAGCTGAAAAATCAGCCGATGCCAACGATGAGACCACTAAGACAAAACGTGGCCTACACCACTTCGAAGACTATCATCATCACCATCATTATCCCATACATGAGGAGAAAACTTTAACGATCATTAAGAAAGTACCCGAACCATATCCAGTGGTTAAACATGTACATGTACCCGTAGAGAAACAGGTGCATGTACCCGTTAAGGTGAAAGTGCCCAAACCATATCCGGTAGTCAAGCATGTACCTTATGAAGTTAAGGAAATCGTTAAAGTGCCCCATGAGGTGCCAGCTCCTTATCCAGTTGAAAAGAAAATCCCCTATCCCGTACATGTGCCCTATGATCGTCCAGTGCCCGTTAAGGTTTACGTACCAGCACCATATCCAGTAGAGAAGAAAGTACATGTACCCGTTAAAGTACATGTGCCCGCTCCTTATCCAGTCGAAAAGAAGGTGCCTTATCCCGTTAAAGTACATGTTCATGTCGACAAGCCATATCCCGTCGAAAAGGTTGTACACTATCCCGTCAAAGTACCCGTCGATAAACCAGTACCTTATCATGTGGACAAACCAGTGCCCTATCATGTTGAAAAACCAGTACCAGTGCCCGTTATCAAGAAAGTACCCGTTCCAGTGCATGTGCCTTATGATCGTCCAGTGCCTGTACATGTTGAGAAACCAGTACCCTATGAAGTTAAGGTGCCCGTACCTGCACCCTATCCCGTTGTCAAGGAAATCCCAGTTAAAATTGAGAAACATGTACCCTATCCCGTTAAGGTGCCCGTAGAGAAACCCGTAGCCGTACACATTGAAAAGCATGTACCCGAATACCATGAGAAACACATCAGCTACAAAGAACCCGAATTCCATTACAAGAAAATCGAACATCATGAACATCATGAACCCATCTCTCATCATCAAGAGGAATATCAAGGACATGAAGGACATGAGGTGGATCTAAGCCATCATTTTTCTCATTCTTATCATGGTCATTATTAAGTAATTTTTAACTAATATCAAAATCTTTTTTTTTTCTCTTTTTTTACTCCCTTTACAGCATCACAAGTAAACGTCTGATATCTCCCACATTTGCAAAATATTTTATAAAAAAAAAACAAAACAAAGAGAGAGAGAACTTCAGAGAGCGTCATATGTGATTTTGTGATTGGTATATAGAGAGAGACTGAGAGTATAAAGAATAAAAGAGACGGACTTAAAAAAATAGTTAGTGTGAGAGCGAAGGCGAAAAGTGAGAGCGAGTGAGAGATTGTTAAATGAAATTGATAAATGCTTACGTTTAATGGATTAACGATGTGATTAAATTGATGTAAATGTATGTAATTAATTATATAAAAAAACTAAGTGATAAAGGCCTCAAATTAATTAACGGATTTAAGTTAAATTTATATAGAAAAAAAAAGAAATTTACAAAAAAAAAATCTATTATATATTATAAGTATATAATGTAGACTCTTAACTCAATTTTGTTCCATTAAGGGTCTATTGGCTTAAATAACACTCTCCTTTTCGTTAATTGCAACAACCTTTTAAAAACATTTTAACTTTGAAATTAACCCCCCCTTACCATATAATATTATAAAAAAAAAACGACCGATAACTAACCAGAACATGTAACCTATATATAAGTTTTTATAATTTTCTAGATTTTAAGCCATAATTGTTTTTCTTTTTTTATATAGCAAATGTTGTATATTACTTATGTATGTATTTTTTACTTTTATATGAAAAAAACTACAAAAAAAATATTATAAAAAAAAAGATGTCAACTTGGCACTAATTTGGCAGATCAGTTACGTGCAAAAATGCCCACAACTTCTTCTCTTTTTTAATGGGCCTCACAACATCTGGCCACTTAACAGCTCCTCCTCTTCCTCCGTGTTAAATTTAAAAAAGTTTTGAAATGGTTAACATTTTTAACGTAGTTAATCTCCTTCGTGCCGTCCAGTGTTCATAATTGTTTGAAAAAAACCAACAACAACAACACACACTCTATATAATTTATAAGACTTGTGTATAATTTTTAAAATAATTTTAAAGAGATTTATTTTAATTGTTTTTTTTTTCCTTTCCCCCCCTCAAAAGGTTAAAAAACATTTAAATAATTTTTATTTTTTTGTTTATTATTTTGTTAAATATATTTTTTTTAGCTTAGTTTAGCTATTTATTAGCTTAATCATAATTTTTTATATTATATTATTAAAATGTTTTATGTATAGTTCTTTTTTTATATATAAAAAACAAATTGTATTATAATTATTGATCATCATCATTTGTTAAAGCAACTGTACAGAAACACTTGATATATATATATAAAGAAATTTCTATTTTACCAAATATTTTTTAGTTGTGAAAACAAAATGAAAATAACTAGAAGTATGAAGAAGATGTATAAAGAAGAAGGATGTATAATATTGAAATAAATGATTCAAGTAATTGAGATTAAAAAACACAAACGAAAATTTTTTAAAATGAGTTTTATTTTAATACGAAAATCAAACAAACAAAGGGAAAATGAGAACAACCGATTGCTTTAGAACAACAGTAGTTAAAGAGCTCTCTCTTGCACTTACACATGCATGAGTGCTTACACATGCATTATTAATAAAGTAATACATAAACAACAAACATAGAAAATGATAGAATATCAAAGGCCAATAACTCTAGCCATCACGATAGTTTTAGATCAGAGCTAGGCAAAGAGAGCATTCAAAAGCGTAAGAGAAATCAAACTTACATAAATAATAAATAACCAAAAATAATTATAGAACTGTAAACACCTCAGCTGCAGGTTTGTTTTAGATCGAAGATAGGCAAAGAGGTGATGCATAAAATGAATTTCTCTCTTAGTTTTACACAAACGTAAACACACACATGCATAATCAATACACAAACAAACTCAATTAGAGAGCTCACTTTAACAATCAATAATCACCTGATATACTTAACGTCAGTGGTAGGCAAGGAGCAATCTTGTACTTGAACGTTTTGTGGGCCATATAAGTAATTAAAACTAACTAACTAACTAACTAACTAACTAACTAACTAACTAACTAACTAACTAACTAACTAACTAACTAACTACTAACTAACTAACTAACTAACTAACTAACTAACTAACTACTAACTAACTAACTAACTAACTAACTAACTAACTAACTAACTAACTAACTAACTAACTAACTAACTAACTAACTAACTAACTAACTAACTAACTAACTAACTAACTAACTAACTAACTAACTAACTAACTAACTAACTAACTAACTAACTAACTAACTAACTAACTAACTAACTAACTACTAACTAACTAACTAACTAACTAACTACTACTAACTACTAACTAACTAACTAACTAACTAACTAACTAACTAACTAACTAACTAACTAACTAACTAACTAACTAACTAACTAACTAACTAACTAACTACTAACTAACTAACTAACTAACTAACTAACTAACTAACTAACTAACTAACTAACTAACTAACTAACTAACTAACTAACTAACTAACTAACTAACTAACAACTAACTAACTAACTAACTACTAACTAACTAACTAACTAACTAACTAACTAACTAACTAACTACTAACTACTAACTAACTAACTAACTAACTAACTAACTAACTAACTAACTAACTAACTAACTAACTAACTAACTAACTAACTAACTAACTAACTAACTAACTAACTAACTAACTACTAACTAACTAACTAACTAACTAACTAACTAACTAACTAACTAACTAACTAACTACTAACTAACTAACTAACTAACTAACTACTAACTAACTAACTAACTAACTAACTAACTAACTAACTAACTAACTAACTAACTAACTAACTAACTAACTAACTAACTAACTAACTAACTAACTAACTAACTAACTAACTAACTAACTAACTAACTAACTAACTAACTACTAACTAACTACTAACTACTAACTACTAACTAACTAACTAACTAACTAACTAACTAACTAACTAACTAACTAACTACTAACTAACTAACTAACTAACTAACTAACTAACTACTACTAACTAACTAACTAACTAACTAACTAACTAACTAACTAACTAACTAACTAACTAACTAACTAACTAACTAACTAACTAACTAACTAACTAACTAACTAACTAACTAACTAACTAACTAACTAACTAACTAACTAACTAACTAACTAACTAACTACTAACTAACTAACTAACTAACTAACTAACTAACTAACTAACTAACTAACTAACTAACTAACTACTACTAACTAACTAACTAACTAACTAACTAACTAACTAACTAACTAACTACTAACTAACTAACTAACTAACTAACTAACTAACTAACTAACTACTAACTACTAACTAACTAACTAACTAACTACTAACTAACTAACTAACTAACTAACTAACTAACTAACTAACTAACTAACTAACTAACTAACTAACTAACTAACTAACTAACTAACTAACTAACTAACTAACTAACTAACTAACTAACTAACTAACTAACTAACTAACTAACTAACTAACTAACTAACTAACTAACTAACTAACTAACTAACTAACTAACTAACTAACTAACTAACTAACTAACTAACTAACTAACTAACTAACTAACTAACTAACTAACTAACTAACTAACTAACTAACTAACTAACTAACTAACTACTACTAACTAACTAACTAACTACTAACTAACTAACTAACTACTAACTAACTAACTAACTAACTAACTAACTAACTAACTAACTAACTAACTAACTAACTACTAACTAACTAACTAACTAACTAACTAACTAACTAACTAACTAACTAACTAACTAACTAACTAACTAACTAACTAACTAACTAACTAACTAACTAACTAACTAACTAACTAACTAACTAACTAACTAACTAACTAACTAACTAACTACTAACTAACTAACTAACTAACTAACTACTAACTAACTAACTAACTAACTAACTAACTAACTACTAACTAACTAACTAACTAACTAACTAACTAACTAACAAACTAACTACTAACTAACTAACTAACTAACTAACTAACTAACGAACTAACTAACTAACTAACTAACTAACTAACTAACTAACTAACTAACTAACTAACTAAGTAACTAACTAACTAACTAACTAACTAACTAACTAATTATCTAACTAACTAACCTTACCTAAATCTTTAGCCGGAACTTTTTTGTTACTCAAATAGTACTTTTTCGTACTTTTTATCTCTAAAATGGGACTTTTACAATTCTTCTTTAAAAATATGAACTGAGATTTTTATAACCTACACGACTATAGTAGGGAGAGTATTATGCGTTTCTACTGATGTTTGTAGCGCACAAACATATTGGTCTTAAACCCAACATTATATAAAGTATACAGATGGAATGGTTGAAATCGCATCATTAACCTATCCCCCATACAAATTGACCTTCCGATTTGGTGTTCTTAGGTCTTTATTTTTTGAGTATCGACCCATTTTTATACCCTACACCACTTTAGTATGGCGAGTATATTGGATTTGTGCTGTTGCTTGTAACGCATAGAATTAATGCTCCTGTAAGTATACCAATCGACTCAAAATTATTCGTTTTATACAAGCATAAATGATACTGCAAAATTTCGTAATGAACGGCCCTTTTTTAACCCCTTGCAAAGTCCCCCTCTTCAACATAAATGCATTATTATTAGAAATTATACACATTTTAGATATACTCATAACTGGTATAGAGTATCATATGGTCGGCCTCATCCGACTATCCTTTTTACTTATTTCCATATAAAACCTTGTTTTAGAAAAATTGTTCAAACCCCGGTTATGGTAGTGTTAAAGAAAAAATACTACGTTGTATTTAAATGACCCTGTATCAATGACATATCATCTTATTATCTTTTATTTATATATAAACAATGAAGTTACTATTTTTGTAAAAGATTTTGATTTTATGGTTTAATATATTTTATTTATAAACTCGATAAACTCATCTATATTTTGCACTATTAACTCGTCTATAGTTTCGTCTATAGTTTCGTCTATATATTCGTCTATAGATTGGTTTGTAAGCCAGTCTATAGACGAGTGTGTAAACTCGTATATTAACTAGTTGATAAAGTATTCTATAGACTCCTCTATAGAATTGTCTTTAAATTCGTCTATAGACTCTTCCATAAAAAGGTCTATAAAGTCGTCTAAAATCTTATCTAAAGACACATTATAATATCGTCTACAGACTCGTTTATACACTCGTCTATAGATTCTTTAATACACCAGTCTATATACTCGTCTATAAACTCATTTATCAGTAGGTCGATTCGTCTAAAAACTCGTTTATTGTCTGCACTATAAACTCGTCTACAGTTGCTTGCACTGAGTTATCTATAAACTCGATTAAAATCTCGTATGCAAATTATAAAATTGTTCTCGTCTATTAAATCGCCTATAGACTTGCCTGTAGACTAGTAGCCTAGTCTATAAGCACGTCTATTAACTTACCTACAGACTCGCTTATAAGCTTGTCTATAAACTCGTCTATAAACTCGAAAATAAACTCGTCTATTAACTCGCATATAGATTCGAATATAACTAGTCTGTTGACTCTTCTTAAACTTCGACTATAAACTCGTCTATAAACTCGACTATTAACTCGACTATAAACTCGTCTATAGATTCGTCTATAAACTTGTCTATAGACTCATCTATAAACTTTTCTATAGACCAGTCTATAAACTCGTCCATAAACTTGTCTATGACTCGTCGATAAACTTGTCTATGGACTCGCCTATAAACTTGTCTATAGACTCGTCTATAGAATCGTCTATAAACTTGTCTATAAACTCATCTATAAACTCTTCTATAGACTAGTCTATAAACTCGTCCATAAACTTGTCTATGACTCGTCGATAAACTTGCCTACAGACTCGCCTATGAACTTGTCTATAGAATCGTCTATAAACTTGTCTATAGTCTCATCTATAAACTTTTCTATAGACTAGTCTATAAACTCGTCCATAAACTTGTCTATGACTTGTCGATAAACTTGTCTATGGATTCGTCTATAAACTTGTCTATAGACTCGTCTATAGAATCGTCTATAAACTTGTCTATAGACTCATCTATAAACATTTCTATAGACTAGTCTATAAACTCGTCCATAAACTTGTCTATGACTCGTCGATAAACTTGCCTACAGACTCGCCTATAAGCTTGTCTATAAACTCGTCTATAAACTCGACAATAAACTCGAAAATAAACTCGACAATAAACTCATCTATTAACTCGCCTATAAACTCGTCTATAGATTCGAATATAACTAGTCTATTGACTTGTCTTAAACTTGTCTATAGACTCGTCTATAAACTCGTCTATTAACTCGACTATAAACTCGTCTATAGATTCGGCTATAAACTCATCTATAGATCCGCATATAAACTTGTTTATCAACGTGTCTATTGACTCGTCTATAATCTCGTCTATTAACTCGCCTATAAACTCGGATATTGATTCGTATATAAACTTGTTTATTGACTCGTCTATAAACTCATCTATTGACTCGCTTATAAACTCGTCTTTAGATTCGCCTATAAGCTTGTCTATAGACTCGTCTATTAACTCGCCTATAAACTTGTCTATAGACTCGACTCGTCTATAACTCGTTTATAAACTCGTCTATAACTCGTTTATAAACTCGTCTATAACTCGTTTATAAACTCGTCTATTAACTCGTTTATAAACTCGTCTATTAACTCATTTATAAACTCGTCTATTAACTCGTTTATAAACTCGTCTATAAACTCGTCTATAAACTCGTCTATTAACTCGTTTATAAACTCGTCTATAAACTCGTCGATTAACTCGTTTATAAACTCGTCTAAAAGCACATTTATAGCCTACACTCGATTTAAAAATAGCATGTAGATTTATATATAAACTGATCTTTAATCTCGACTAAAAACTCGTCTAAAGACTTGACTACAATCTTCGCTATAGTCTCTTGTAAAAACTAGTCTAAAAACTCGCCTACAAACTGGAAACTTGCTATAAAAGAGATCATAAAGCCAATTTCTAACATTTCCGCGTATCAGTTACTCTTTAGTACAAATTAACACAATTTGCTCTTAAACAACAGCTTGAAAAATATTGAAAAACATAACAAAAACACATCATTAAAATGTTTATTAAATGAAAGTAAAACTGTCTTTCTTTTAAAAGGTAATAAATAATGCAACAACTAACGATTATAATTATTATTATAAAAAAAAAATCTTTTAACTTTCCGCAAAGAAAAAACAAAGCAAACTCCCCACTGCAACAAACAGTTCTGTTTAATCTAATAAACTGAATATATAGTATACAGCACAGTAATCGGTTAGTTTGTTTATTTTTTCCACAACTGAAGGCTACAAAATAAATACCGTCCCCCCATACAAAAGAAGGTGGTTTTAATTGTGCCAAAACTATAATTTATCATTACAAAGAAAAATGTGGCAGTTATTTAATGCAAAACAAATTTTAAAATTTCAATGAAAAGATATATTTAAATGCAAACAAATTTTTTTTATATGTATTGATATTTAGTTAATATTATTTATTTTATTATTTTATATAAAAATTAAATCAAATCACATAAATTATAGAAAACTGAACAATGCCTGTCTTCTTATAAATGTTTCAAATTAACATACTTATTTTATTTAGTATTTTATTGAATGAATGAAATAATAAAAAAAAAAGCCAGTAGATGTTGTAATTTGTCTATAAAAATAAAGATTAAAACTAAAAAAAAATATATATAAAAATAAAATAAATAAACAAATAAAAAAAAAACTTCTTGCAAGTTAACAACTAATAAAAACAAATTAACATATATTTTTATTTTAAGTTGAAAATGTCATGTCAACAAGTTGTAGTTAAAGAATGTTTAACATAAAAGGTATAAAAATAATTTTTTGAAAATATGCATTTATGACTTTAGCTTTACAATAGTTCGACTTTTTCACGGTAATAAGTCATTCAATAGCATTGTCGAGTATAAAGTCTCGTCGTATAAAGTCTCTTTGGACCATAGTCTCGTCTAAAGTTTAAGGTTGAGATTCGCTTTTAGATTAAACTATAGAATTACCTTTAGTTTCGACTACAGAATTGTCTATAGACTCATTAAACTTTTCCATTGACTCTATAAGACTCGTCTATAAACTTGTCTATAGACTCGTCTATAAACTTGTCTATAGACTCGTCCATAAACATGTCCATAGACTCGCTATAAACTTGTCTGTAGACTCGTCTATAAATATGTCTACGACACGTCTATAAACATGTCTATAAACTTGTCTATAGACTAGTCTATAAACTATAGACTCTATAGACTCGTCCATAAAATTGTCTATAGAATCATTTATAAACTTGTCTATAGACTAGTTCATAAACTTGTCTATAGAATCGTTTACAAACTTGTATCTCTCGTTTATAAACATGTCTATAGACTCATCCATAAACTACAGACCAGTCTATAAACTTGTCTATAGACTCCTCTATGAACTTGTCTGTAGACTCGTCTATAAATATGTCTACAGACACGTCTATAAACATGTCTATAAACTTGTCTATAGACTAGTCTATAAACTATAGTCTCTATAGACTTGTCCATAAAATTGTCTATAGAATCATTTATAAACTTGTCTATAGACTAGTTCATAAACTTGTCTATAGAATCGTTTACAAACCTGTCTATAGTTTCGTCTATAAACATGTCTATTGACTCGCCTATTAACTTGTCTATAAACTTTTCTATAGATTCGTCTATAAACTTGCCTGTAGAATCGTCTACAAACTAGTCTATAGACTCGTCTACAAACTAGTCTGTAGACTCGTCTATAAACTTGTCTATATACTTGTCTATAGACTCGCCTATAAAGTAGCCTATAGACTCGCCTATAAACTAGCCTATAGACTCGTCTATAAACTAGCCTATAGACTAGTCTATAAACTAGTCTACAGACTCGTCTATAAACTTGTTTATAGACTCGTCCATAAACTTGTCTATAGAATCGTCTATAAACTTGTCTATTACTCGTCGATAAACTTGTCTATGGGCTCGTCTATAAACTTGTCTATAGACTCGTCTATAAACTTTTCTATAGACTCGTTTATAAACTTGTCTATGGACTCATATATAAACATACTATGTATAAACTCGTCCATAAATTTGTCTATGACTCGTCGATTAACTTGTCTATGGACTCGTCTATAAACTCATCTATATAAACTTGTCTATAGACTCATATAAAAACTTGTCTACAGACTACGGACTCGTCTATAAACTTGTATATAGACTCGTCTATAAACTTGTATATAGACTCGTTTATAAACTTGTCTATAGACTAGTCCATAAACTTGTCTATAGACTCGTCTATAAACTTTTCTATAGACTCGTCTACAAACTAGTCTATAGACTCGTCTACAAACTAGTCTATAGACTCGTCCATAAACTTGTCTATAGAATTGTCTATAAACTTGTCTATAGACTCATCTATAAACTTTTCTTTAGACTAGTCTATAAACTTGTCTATGACTCCTCGATAAACTTGTCTATGGACTCGTCTATAAACTTATCTATATAAACTTGTCTATAGACTCATACAAAAACTTGTATACAGACTACAGACTCGTCTATAAACTTGTCTATAGACTCGTCTATAAACTTTTCATCTATAAGTATACTATATAAAGACTCGTCAATAAACTTGTATATAAACTCGTTTATAAACTTGTCAATAGACTAGTCCATAAACTTGTCTATAGACTCGTCTATAAACTTTTCTATAGACTAGCCTATAAACTTGTCTATAGGCTCGTCTATAAACTTGTCTACAGACTCGTCGATAATCTTATCTATGAACTCATCTATAAACTTGTCTAAGGAATAGTCTATAAACTAATATATATATAAAATTATCTATAGACACATATATAAACGTGTCTACAGACTACAGCCTCGTCTATAAACTTGTCCATAACTTGTGTATGGAATCGTCTATATAGTTATCATCTCGTCCATAAACTTGTCTACAAAATCATTATAAACTTGTCTATAGACTAGTTTACAAACTTGCCTATAGACTCGTGTATTAACTTGTCTATAGACTCGTCTTTAAAATTGTCTATAGACTAGTCTATAGACTCGTCAATAAACTTGTCTATAAACTTGACTACAGACTCGTCTATAAACTTGACTATAGACTCGTCTATAAACTTGTCTATAGACTCGTCTATAAACTTGTCTATAGACTAGTCTATAAACTTGTGTACAGACTCGTCTATAAGCTTGTCTATAGACTTGTCTATAAACTTGTCTATAAACTTGTCTATAGACTCGTCTATAAACTTTTCTAGATAATCGTCTATAACTTTTCTATAGACTCGAATACTTATATAAAGTTGTCTACAGACTATAAACTTGTCTATAGACTCGCATATAGAATCGTCTATAAACTTGTCTTTAGACTCATATATAAACTAGTCTACGGACTGCAGACTCGTCTATGAACATGTCTATAGACTCGTCTATAAACATATCTAATTTTTACTGAAATTTGAAATTTAACTAAAATTTGGTATTTTTTATTGAAATTTCGAATTTTCACAGAAATTTCGAATTTTCACTAAAATTTCGAATTTTTATTAAAATTTCTAAATTTTCATTCAAATGATGAATTTTCACTACTATTTCAAATATTTACTAAAATTTCAAAATTCCTCTAAAATTTTGAATTTTCACTAAAATTTTGAATTTTCTAGAAAATTTTGAATTTTTACAAAAATTTTGAATTTTTACAAAAATTTTGAATTTTTACAAAAATTTTGAATTTTTACAAAAATTTTGAATTTTTATCAAATTCACTAAAATTTCGAATTTTCACTAAAATTTCGAATTTTTATTGAAATTTCAAATTTTCATTAAAATATTGAATTTTCACAGCTATTTCGAATATTTACTAAGATTTAGAATTTTCACTAAAATTTTCAATTTTCATCAAATTCTATTGTCTGTTATTATTGCAACTAGTTTTTTTTTTCAATTAGTCAATCTTCAATGAATCACAATTAAAAAGAAAATTACAAAAAAAGCAACTTTGTTGCAATTATTTCAATAATTATGATGTCTTAGTTAGAAATTATGAAGCCAACAATTTGTGAAAAATTTTCCTAGAAAATTAACGTTTTTTTGCAGTTATTGCAGAGCATTATGCAAAAAAAAACAGACTACCACAACATCGAGGAAATGAAAATGCAAAAGTCATTGTCGAAAAGCCTCTTGCTAAATATAAAACCAGTCACTAGTACACACTGAATAAAGATGTTGTAATCGTAAGTAATGATGACGATATAGTAAACACTGATCAAGTTACACTAACATAGAGCTGATGTAGAGCTTAAATTTACAAGAACTTAGAAATATGTAACTAATTTGTTTGTTTGTTTTGTTTGGGCTGCTCTTAGATAAACAAACAATATAAGGTAACTAAAGAAACCCAAGGAAAAGAAAAACTATACCCCACAACTGATCCAATAAAATAGTAAAAGGCAAACGAACGAACAAACGAACGAACGAACAAAAAAACTGTTTTATAATAATCATGAAAAAACGAAAAGAAACCAAACGACGACCAACGGAAGTATAAAATTCAAATCAAGTAAAATTCAAAACCAAGCAAAAGGCCCATTGAAAGAGAATGTACATATGTATATGAACAGGGGGGCCCCCCATAACAAACAATATTAAACACAGGCATATGCTTGAGAGGAGCCAAGGTGCTGAGCTGTTGGATAAGAGTAATGTTTCGTTCGTAATACTAATTTGTAGACTCTCAAATTTTTACTGGAAAATGTTGTGTTTTACACAAAATGCAAAAAAAAATTCGTTTTCAACACATTTGTAAGTTTGAGTGTTGATTTCGGTCGGTCTAACTGTCTGTCTGTCCGCTTATGTTTTGTTTTTATTTGAAAGCAACTTGAGCGGTTTAACTTTCGTCTTACATTTTATGGTTTAGAGTTTTTTTTTGGAGTTTTTCGATTTTTCTGTTTCTTTAGCCTAGTACTACGTACGATCAATCAATAGATGTCGATGGTATAAAAGTAAATGCTCGGCGTTGAGTTGTTATCATTAAATTGTTTATTGTGCAGCTATACACAGCATAGCTAAGTAAAGTTTCTTTAAATTTTCCTACACACTACGTGTGCGTTCCTTACAGTTTGCGTGCGGCTCGGACGTAAAAAGTAATTAAAGAAAAGTTTTAAAAAAGTCTTCATAAAGAAAAGTGTTTTTCTCGCCCACAAAAAAAAAAGTTCGTTTTCTAAGTCTTTTGTTTTTTCTCTATATTTTCATGTGTGTTTTGGTGCCTTTAGCCTGGATATTGTGGATTACCTTAATTTTCAACAAAAAACCCTTGGATTATAAATTTAAATCAGTTCTTTTTAACGAAAAAGTAAAAAAACTTAAAATCAACGCCATGCAGTTGATGGTGAGTAAAGTCCTTAAGGACTTTAAAAGTGTAAAAAAGTGAAAAAACTTAAGCAAATCCCTAAATTTGAAAAACAACATAAATAAAAATTAAGAAAAATATCTAAAAACTTTTGCTGAAAAGGATGTACAAAGGATCCTTTTTAAAAGAAAAGTGTGTCAAATTGAAAACAGAAATCTGCTTAAGCTAAAGATTGCAAAAATTAACAAAAGTCATAGTTTAACTAAGATCTGCAGTTTAAAGGACTAAAAGTCCTTTACTACTTCAAAAAACAAGTCGTCTTCCACTAAAGATTGATCTCTACTCCCCAATCAAAATATCTACCATGACAAGCAAGAAAAAAAAAAAGAGCCGGTTATTCACTGTCAATAAAGTGTAACAATGGTTTACTATAACAAAAAAAAAATCAACAAAAATAGGTTCAATATTTCAAGGTCAATTTATTATTCATTTATTCTTGGCTTAAAGAAAATAAAACAAACAAAAGTATAATGAAAAAGATCACACACTATTTGATCAAACAAAGTCAACAAATTTCAAGGTCAATTTATAATTTCTTTTATATTTATTCTAAATATAAAATCAAAACGAAATTTAAGAGATTTAAACAAATGTTTGACCTACTTTCAGTGGCCCCACTTTAAATGAGAGAGTGATCTTGATTGATCTTGACTGATCTTGACTACAGTCTTGGCTATACAATGAACAATAGGCTTGAATAGAAACGTATCTATAGTCCTGACTATTAAGTGATCTTGATTAAGTATTGATCTATGATCAATAGCTTTGAGTAAAGTCTGTAGTCTTGACTATAGACTGATCTATAGACTTGACTATAGACTGATCTATAGTCTTGACTATAGACTGATCTATAGTCTTGACTATAGACTGATGTACAGTCTTGACTATAGAATGGTCTATAGACTGATCTATAGTCTTGACTATAGACTTATCTGTAGTCTTGACTATGAATTGCTCCACAGTCTTGACTATAGACTGATCTATAGCCTTGACTATAGACTGATCTATAGCCTTGACTATAGACTGATCTATAGTCTTGACTATAGACTGATCTATAGTCTTGAATATAGACTGATCTATAGTCTTGACTGTGGACTGAGCTATAGTCTTGACTATAGACTGATCTCTAGTCTTGACTATAGACTGATCTATAGCCTTGACTATAGACTGATCTCTAGTCTTGACTATAGACTGATCTATAGTCTTGACTATAGATAGCTTTGGCTATAGACTGATCTATAGTCTTGAATATAGACTTATCTATGGTCCTGACTACAGACGAATCTATAGCCTTGACTATAGACTGATCTTGAATATAGACTAATATATGGTCTGGACTATAGACTGATCTATAGCCTTGACTATAGACTGATCTATAGCCTTGACTATAGACTGATCTATAGTCTTGACTATAGACTGATCTATAGTCTTGACTATAGACTAATCTATAGTCTTGACTATAGACTGATCTATAGCCTTGACTATAGACTGATCCATAGTCATGACTATAGACTGATCCATAGTCTGGTCTATAGACTGATATAGTCTTGACTTTGCTTTTACTAAAGATTTCCTAAAATTTGCTTTTTATTATCATACCCCAGAAATCATATAAAACACATACTTATTTTCTCTCTCTCTCTCTCCCACCCCTCTTCCCCTCAGCGAACCGCATTTCTGCTTGCGGTGGTCCTCCTCGTAGTAACCACCAGCACGCGCGCCGAAGATGAAAAGAAACCAGCAGGAGCTGAAGAGAAAAAAGTCGAACCTGAAGAAGAGAAAAAAGAAGCTGAAAAATCCGCTGATGGCAAAGAAGAATCTGAAGATTCTGCCAAGCCAAAACGTGGTCTGCACTTTGGTGATTATCATCATAAATATGATGCCCATCATTATCATCACTATCCAGTGCATCATGAAAAAACCATAACAGTGGTAAAAAAGATACCCGTACCTTATCCCGTAGAGAAATATGTACATGTACCGGTGGAGAAAGAGGTCCACGTGCCCTATGAGGTCAAAATACCCAAACCATATCCGGTTGTAAAGCATGTGCCCTACGAGGTTAAGGAAATCATTAAAGTACCCTATGAAGTGCCACAACCGTATCCCGTTGAAAAGAAGGTACCCTATCCAGTACATGTGCACTATGATCGTCCAGTGCCCGTTAAAGTACACGTACCAGCACCATATCCCGTTGAGAAGAAAGTACATGTACCGGTTAAAGTGCATGTACCTGCTCCTTATCCGGTCGTAAAGAGAGTGCCTTATCCCGTTGCCGTACATGTAGCCGTTGACAAGCCATATCCTGTAGAGAAGATTGAACATTATCCCGTTGAGGTGCATTATGATAAGCCAGTGCCCTATCATGTGGACAAACCAGTACCCTATCATGTTGAAAAACCAGTGCCTATACCAGTTATCAAGAAAGTGCCAGTACCAGTACATGTGCCCTATGATCGTCCAGTGCCTGTACATGTTGAGAAACCAGTACCCTATGAAGTCAAGGTTAAGGTGCCAGCACCTTATCCAGTTGTCAAGGAAGTGCCAGTTAAAATTGAGAAACATGTACCTTATCCCGTTAAGGTACCTTATGATAAACCTGTGCCGGTACATATAGAAAAACATGTACCCGAATACCATGAAAAACACTTCCCCTACAAAGAACCCGAATTCCATTACAAGAAAGTTGAACTTAAAGAAGAACATGAACACGAAGATTACCACGAAGATCATAACGAGCACGAACATGAACACGAGCACATAGCACACCAACAAGAAGGAGAATATAAACATGAAGAATACGGTGATCATAAACAGATAGAGGAATATCAACATGAAGAAGAGGAATATAAACCATCCGAAGAATATAAACATGCCGAATATGAATCTCAAGAGGAATACAAATCTGAAAGTCATGAAGAATTATCAGAGGTGGATCATAGTCATGATTACTCACATTCTTTATATTATCATGCTCATCATTAAGTTTAAATTATAATTAATATGAATTCTTTTCTTTTTTTTTCTTTCTACTCCCATTACAGCATCACTAATGAAATTCCGTCTGATAAGAGTGTCTCAGTGTAATAGAGAAACCTCAGAGAGCATTATTTGTGATTATGTGATAGGTATTGAGAGAGAGATTTTTAAAGAGAGAGAGAGTGTCAAAATAGGTAAGAATGGCGAAAAGAAGATGAAAGTATATACAAGCGATCTAGCTAACGTTTAAAGGATTAATGATGTGATTAAAACTGAAACGATTAAATATTTAAAATTAGTTTAAAACTAAGTGATATTAAACACAAACTAACTAATACAACTTTAAGTAAAAATCCTAACAAAACTTCTAGGGTTTACGTTTAAAACTCTTAATACTTCTTTTCGTTAAAACTTACTAACTTTCATACAAAACTTTAACACTTTCTTCATATTAACCGAAAATCATAACTCCCATAGTATTCTTTAAGTTTTAATTAATTTCTCTGAAATTTAATTATTATAAAATAATTTAAGTAATTTAACTCTAATTACTATCTACAGCTTATTGTAAATAACAAATATAATACTTTAAGTTAAGAAACTAGAAAAAAAAAGTAATGTCAACTTTAAATTATAAAACTAACACTTGTTTAAAGCTTATTTAACTTATAACACACAAAACCAAAACCTTCTTCTCTTTGCAAAAGGCCTTAACAACCAATGCCTTTTCAGCTCCTCCTCTTCCTTCAAAGAGTTTAAAAAGGTATTTGATTTTGTTTTAGTTAACCTCGTGCTAATAACTCGTCCAGTTAGAGAAAAAGCGTAATAAAATAATTTATTATTTAAGACTTGTTAATGTATTTACACAAAAAGAGATTAAACTAATTGTTAATTTGAAACAAAAATTAAAATTAACAATTAGTTCTTTAGTTTAATTTAATTTAGCTTATAATTAAATTTCATTTGTTTTAAAGGAAAAATTATTTTCTTTAGAACATATGGAATCTTCTGTTCTACCAAATAATTTTTATTTTGTTAAGCAACATAATCAAAATAAGAATGTATAAAGAAAAGAAGGATGTTTGAAAAAAAAATAAAATAAAATATCTCATAAAATTGAGATTGAAAAAAACTACAAACTAAATCAAACTTGGTATTTTTATTTAAAAAGGGTAATTCTCTAGTTAAGATAAATATCAGTTAATAGATCAGACAGTACAGATCAGCCTACGGTCAATACTATAGATCGGTCTTTAAAGAAAACTACTGTTCCAAAAGCAAAACCATAGATCATTCTATGGCCATCCGTGTAGACCAGTATAGATCACTTTGAAGTGAAGATCAATCTCTATAGATCAGTTTTTAATCAAGACTATTGATCAGTCAATAGTTGAAAGTTAAGATCAGTCTTTAATGAAGATTACTAATTAGTCTTTTGTCAAAGCTACAGATCAGTCGATACAAAATAATATTCTACACCTAAGAATAAAGATCTGTCTACAGATCAATCTTTAGTTAATACTATAGATGTGTCTATAATCAAGACTATATTCAAGTCTATATTCAAGACTATAGATCAGTCTTCATATATATACATAAATCAGTCTTTAGTCACGACTATAGATCAGTTTATAGTCAACACTACATATCAATATATAGACTTAGTCGATTGTTGATAAGTCTATATTACTTACTATAGATCAGTCTATAGTCAAGACTATAAATTAGCCTATAGTTAAGATCAGTCTACAGTCAAGATTATAGATCAGTCAAAACTATAGATCAGTCTAGACTATAGATCAGTCTATAGTCTAGACTATAGACCAAATTATGGTCAATGCTATAGATCAGTCTATAGTCAAGACAATAGATCAGCCTGTAGTCAATATTATAGATCAGTCTATAGTCAAGACTATAGGCCAGTCTTTAAACAAGACTACATATCAGACAATAGTCAAGACTATAGTTCAGTCTATAGTGAAGACTATAGTTCAGTCTATAGTGAAGACTATAGTTCAGTCTATATTCAAGACTATAGATCTGTCTATAGTCAACAATATAGATCGGTTTATAGTCAAGATATGTATGAGACTAACATTTAAAGATACTTAAGTGATGAGTTCAAAATCAAAATGAACAAAAAAACTGCAGAATACATAGCCTATAGTTAAGACTATAGATCAGTCTATAGTCAGGACTACAGATCAGTCTACAGTCATGATTATAGATCAGTCTATGGTCAAGAAAATTCAACACTATGTTTCAGTCTATAGTCAAGACCACAGATCAGTCTATAGTGATCAGTCTAGACTATAGATCAATAGTCAATAGTCATTAGTCAAGACTATAGCTCAGTCCATAGTCAAGACTATAGTTCAGTCCATAGTCAAGACTATAGTTCAGTCCATAGTCAAGACTATAGTTCAGTCTATAGTCAAGACTATAGTTCAGTCTATAGTCAAGAATATAGTTCAGTCTAGATTCAAGACTATATTTCAGTCTATAGTCAATTCTATAGTTTAGTCTATAGTCAAGACTATAGATCAGTCTATAGTCAAGACTACTGTTCAGTCTATAGTCAAGACTATAGTTCAGTCTAAAGTCAAGACTATAGATCAGTCTATAGTCAGAAATATAGATCGGTTTATAGCCTCTAGATGAATCTATCTATCTATGAATCAGTCTATAAGTAGTCAAAACTGTAGATCAATCTATAGTCAAGAAGATCAAAATCAATTAGGATTAAATAGGAAGACTGTAGTCTATAGCCAAGACTAAAGATCAGTCTGTAGTCTAGACTATAAATTAATCTATAGTCAACTCAATAGATCAGTTCATAGTCAAGACTATAGATCAGCCTGTAGTCAATACTATATATCAGTCTATAGTCAAGATTATATGTCAGTCCTGACACAAGACTATAGTCAAGACTATAGTTCAGTCTATAGTCAAGACTATAGATCAGTCTATATTCAAGACTATAATTCAGTCTATAGTCAGGACTATAGTTCAGTCTATAATCAAGACTACACTTCTGTCTATAGTCAAGACTATAGTTCAGTCTATAGTCAAGACTATAGTTAAGTCTATAGTCAAGGCTATAGTTCAGTCTATAGTCAAGACTATACTTCAGTCTATAGTCAAGACTATAGTTCAGTCTATAGTCAAGACTATAGTTCAGTCTATAGTCAAGACTATAGTTAAGTCTATAGTCAAGACTATAGTTAAGTCTATAGTCATGACTATAGTTCAGTCTACTACAGTTCTGTCTATAGTTCAGTCTATAGTCAAGACTATAGTTCAGTCAAGACCATAGTTAAGTATATAGTTAAGACTGATCTAAAGTCTACATTCAAGAGTATAAATCTGTCTATAATCAAGACTATAGATCAGTCTATAGCCAGAAATATAGATTGGTTTATAGTCAAGCATATAGATGAATCTAAATCAAGACTATAAATCTGTCAAAACTATAGATCAGTCTATAAGTAGTCAAAACTGAAGATCATTCTATAGTCAAGAAGACCAAAAAGAATCCAAATATCAATTAGAATTAAATAAGAAGTTATATTGACAAATTCTTAGAATTAGACTATGTGACGCCTGTTGTTTGTCTCTGATGATTTGAAAAGTTTAATATCTCAAGACTTTTCTCTGTTTCAAATTTAGCCAGAATATAGAATCTGAGATGAACTCTCGATTCGACTATTACGAACGTTGTATAAAGATATTTCAACTCATATATAGAACCGGTGGATCAAGGCCCTTGACATTTTCAATAAACTATTTTTTATAGTTTTTACTAAAAATCTATTTTTTCCAATAAATACTTCCTTTAATTAATGTAAACAACTTAATTATTAATTAAATTTCTTTTTACGATTTCCTGTGATCCTCAGAGACTAAGTGTTAAAACTATTTTATATAAAAACACATAATATATCAGATTTATTAGTTATTAGCTTGGTTTGCTACCTGCTATTTACTACTTAACTTTCTTATTTAAATAGTGCTCTATTTCCTAATCTCTTCCTAAATAATTAAATTATTTTCTTCCTACAAATTTGTAAGTACATGTATATATCTATTTAAGTGTCAATAATAATTATTGCTTCATTAAGTCAATTAAATTTTTAGGAACAAGATATAAATTATGAAACTTCCTAATGTCCCCACTACCACTAATAGATTTTTTTCTTCTTTTTTTTTCCAAATTTTTCGCAATTTGTAGAAATACTTGTATTTCTAACACGCCTTAAAAGTGTCATTGCCTCAAAAGATACTAATGTGATGAGTTTTAAATCAAAATGAACAAAAAAAAACTGCAGAATTCATACAAATACTAAACCAGTAAGTAAGTAATGCCAACAAATACATTGATGAAAAAAAATGCGCCAAGATATGCAGATATTGCGTCGCCATAAACAAAAATTTTAATATTTTGTTTGTAGTCTTCGTCACAAACATTTGCCATAGACATTTTAGTTAATGAAGCAAGACTAAATAGTTAATGCAAAATTAGCATAAAATTGCTATAATTTATCAAATGAAAACAATAGATACTATTAAACACAAAAATAAAAGTTTATTTTTATTTATCAAAGTGACACTTGAAAATGTAGTAAAAAAAAGATGTTTATCTATAAATAAAATAAATACCTATAGTTAGTTATTGTTGGCAAAATAGGGGGGACAATAATATTATAGTTAAATAGTCTTTATACTTTATATTGTTTCAAAGACCTTATGAGGAGCTTATAAACTCGGTTAAACACTACTAATGGTATTTAATGGGGAATTTTTTTTAAAGAAAATTATATTTTATATTATGTATGTATAAACTGAAAATTAGTTATCATATTTGGGAACAACAATCTGTGTTTAGTTTCTTGAAATTTGTTACCTTTAATGGATTTAGACTAATTTGTTAAAATACAGTTTAAGAAAAAACATAACGCAGCTATTGAATATAGACCAAACTAGTCTAAAGAATAGACTATAGAACATACCAAAGACTAGACCATAGACTAGACCATAGACTAGACTATAGACTAGACTATAGACTAGACTATAGACTAGACTATAGACTAGACTATAGACTAGACTATAGACTAGACTATAGACTAGACTATAGACTAGACTATAGACTAGACTATAGACTAGACTATAGACTAGACTATAGACTAGACTATAGACTAGACTATAGACTAGACTATAGACTAGACTATAGACTAGACTATAGACTAGACTATAGACTAGACTATAGACTAGACTATAGACTAGACTATAGACTAGACTATAGACTAGACTATAGACTAGACTATAGACTAGACTATAGACTAGACTATAGACTAGACTATAGACTAGACTATAGACTAGACTATAGACTAGACTATAGACTAGACTAAAGACTAGACTATAGACTAGACTATAGACTAGACTATAGACTAGACTATAGACTAGACTATAGACTAGACTATAGACTAGACTATAGACTAGACTATAGACTAGACTATAGACTAGACTATAGACTAGACTATAGACTAGACTATAGACTAGACTATAGACTAGACTATAGACTAGACTATAGACTAGACTATAGACTAGACTATAGACTAGACTATAGACTAGACTATAGACTAGACTATAGACTAGACTATAGACTAGACTATAGACTAGACTATAGACTAGACTATAGACTAGACTATAGACTAGACTATAGACTAGACTATAGACTAGACTAGACTATAGACTAGACTATAGACTAGACTAGACTATAGACTAGACTAGACTATACTAGACTATAGATTAGACTTTAAACTAGACTATAGACTAGACTATAGATTAGACTATAGACTAGACTATAGACTAAACTATAGACTAGACTATAGACTAGACTATAGACTAGACTATAGACTAGACTAGACTATAGACTAGACTATAGACTAGACTATAGACTAGACTATAGACTAGACTATAGACTAGACTATAGACTAGACTATAGACTAGACTATAGACTAGACTATAGACTAGACTATAGACTAGACTATAGACTAGACTATAGACTAGACTATAGACTAGACTATAGACTAGACTATAGACTAGGACTATAGACTAGACTATAGACTAGACTATAGACTAGACTATAGACAAGACTATAGACTAGACTATAGACAAGACTATAGACTAGACTAGACTAGACTATAGACAAGACTATAGACTAGACTATAGACAAGACTATAGACTAGACAAGACTAGACTATAGACTAGACTATAGACTAGACTATAGACTAGACTATAGACTAGACTAGACTAGACTAGACTATAGACTAGACTAGACTAGACTAGACTAGACTAGACTAGACTAGACTAGACTAGACTAGACTAGACTAGACTAGACTAGACTAGACTAGACTAGACTAGACTAGACTAGACTAGACTAGACTAGACTAGACTAGACTAGACTAGACTAGACTAGACTAGACTAGACTAGACTAGACTAGACTATAGACTAGACTATAGATTAGACTTTAAACTAGACTATAGACTAGACTATAGATTAGACTATAGACTAGACTATAGACTAAACTATAGACTAGACTATAGACTAGACTATAGACTAGACTATAGACTAGACTATAGACTAGACTATAGACTAGACTATAGACTAGACTATAGACTAGACTATAGACTAGACTATAGACTAGACTATAGACTAGACTATAGACTAGACTATAGACTAGACTATAGACTAGACTATAGACTAGACTATAGACTAGACTATAGACTAGACTATAGACTAGACTATAGACTGGACTATAGACTAGACTATAGACTAGACTATAGACTAGACTATAGACAAGACTATAGACTAGACTAGACTAGACTATAGACAAGACTATAGACTAGACTATAGACAAGACTATAGACTAGACTATAGACTAGACTAGACTATAGACTAGACAAGACTAGACTATAGACTAGACTATAGACTAGACTAGACTAGACTATAGACTATAGACTATAGACTAGACTAGACTAGACTAGACTAGACTAGACTAGACTAGACTAGACTAGACTAGACTAGACTAGACTATAGACTAGACTAGACTAGACTAGACTAGACTAGACTAGACTAGACTAGACTAGACTAGACTAGACTAGACTAGACTAGACTAGACTAGACTAGACTAGACTAGACTAGACTAGACTAGACTATAGAATAGACTGTAGACTAGACTATAGACTAGACTATAGACTAGAATACAGACTAGACTATAGACTAGACTAGATTATAGACTAGACTATAGATTAGACTATAGACTAGACTATAGACTATACTATAGACTAGACTATATACTAGACTATAGACTAGGCTATAGCCTAGACTATAAACTAGACTATAGACTAGACTATAGACTAGATTATAGCCTAGACTATAGACTAGACTATAGACTAGATTATAGCCTAGACTATACACTAGACTATAGACTAGTGTTAAACTAATTTTAATTGCTTAAGGCCTACATTTTTCTCTAACTGTACTTTTTGTCTGTGCACTTACTGACACATAAATCAAAACTTATCTCTAATATTGGTTAGTGGTTTAAACATGCATTAAATATTTAAAACCGTATATAATTTGTTATTAAACAAAGTAATTTAAGCTTGAAGACATAAAGTAATTGCTGGTGAAAATGTATGAAACAGTTTAAACGAATTTAAAACACCTGTTTGTACATAACCAGAAAAAAATTGGGTATTTACTTTAGTACTAACTTTTAGAAAAAATAGGATGTACGTGTAAGGTGTTAAAGTACTGAATTAATTCTCCACTAGACTATAGACCAGATTATAGAATAGACTATAGACTATAGCCTAGACTATAGGCTAGACTATAGACTAGACTATAGCCTAGATTATAGCCTAGACTATAGGCTAGACTATAGCCTAGACTATAGCCTAGACTATAGACTAGACTATAGCCTAGACTATAGACTAGACTATAGCCTAGACTACAGGCTAGACTATAGACTAGACTATAGACTAGACTAGACTATAGCCTATACTATAGACTAGACTATAGCCTAGACTATAGACTATACTATAGCCTAGACTATAGACTAGACTATAGACTAGACTATAGCCTAGACTATAGACTAGACTATGGACTAAACTATAGACTAGACTATAGCCTAGAATATGGACTAGACTATAGCCTAGACTATAGACTAGACTATAGCCTAGACTATAGCCTAGACTATAGCCTACACTATAGCCTAGACTATTGACTAGACTATAGCCTAGACTATGGCCTAGACTATAGCCTAGACTACAGGCTAGACTATAGCCTAGACTATAGACTAGACTATAGACTAGACTAGACTATAGCCTAGACTATAGACTAGACTATAGCCTAGACTATAGACTATACTATAGCCTAGACTATAGACTAGACTATAGCCTAGACTATAGACTAGACTATGGACTAAACTATAGACTAGACTATAGCCTAGAATATGGACTAGACTATAGCCTAGACTATAGACTAGACTATAGCCTAGACTATAGACTAGACTATAGCCTAGACTATAGCCTAGACTATAGCCTACACTAAAGCCTAGACTATTGACTAGACTATAGCCTAGACTATGGCCTAGACTATTGACTATACTATAGACTAGACTATAAACCAAACTATAAACTAGACTCTAAGCTAGACTAGACTATAGACTAGACTATAGACCAGACTATAAACTAGACTCTAAGCTAGACTATAGTCTACACTATAGATTAGACTATAGTATACTATAGACCATTCTATAGTCAAGGTTATAGACTTTTCTATAATCAAGGCTATAGAATTTCCTATAATCAAGACTAAAGACTGTTCTATTGTGAAGACTATATATAGACTATTCTATAGTTAAGACTATAGACTGTTCTATACTCAAGAACATAAACTTTTCTATAGTTAAGAATTGTTGACTGTTCCGTAGTCAAGTCTATTAACACTTCTTTATAAACACTACATTAGGCTGCTGTATAGTGAAGAATATGGGCTTTTCTATAGTCTAGATTATAGATTGTTCTTTAGCTTACACCATAGACTTTTTATAGTAAAATTTTAGATAAAAAACAAATTAATTATATAAATTTAATAAAGGAACAAAAACAAATTGTAATAGTTTGCTTCAAATCACTCACCATCTTCTTTTGTTGTTCAAATAACGATATTTTTCCGTTTGTATTTACATACATATTTACATACATACTTGCCCACCAACTCTTTTTGTTTACATTTTTTTCATTATTCTTCACACCCATTCTCCTCAGACTTCTATTAAAACTAATTTTATTATTTCCACACTCTCCCGTTACCCTCTTTGATTAACGCTTTCTCATCACTTAACAAAACGAATGGCACGACAAAAGAAAATCAGTAACCGATGCTCGACCTAACAAAATTGCATTGAATTTTTGCAAATTTTAAAACACTTTTTTTAACTAATAAGAAACACATCTTTAACACTTTTTTATGAACATTTCTTCAAATGGGTATTTATAAACAATTTTCAACAAAAATATTTAAATATTAACAATTAATTAACACTTTAGATTAATTTAAACAGGACTATAAACACAAAACAACCAAACACTTTAGAAATTTTTAGCAACTAAAGAAGAATACAAAAAAACTAAAGCAACAAATGGTAATAGAACCTGTCATTGTTGTTGTTGTTAGTATAGAGAGCATGCAACTAACAACAATAACAACAACTACAATAAGTGATGAATGCTTTTTTTGTTCTTGCTCCATTTTCTTTAGTTTTCTTAATATTTCTAAAGTGTTCGGTTGTATAGGATTAATGCTACAGTTTAAATTAAGTTAAAACGTTAATTAATTGTTAATAATAAAATATTTTTGTTGTATCATACTAAAGAAATGTTAATTTATATCGTTATAGAAAAATATTTATGAAAAAACTTTTAGAAGTTAGTGAAAAAAGTGTTAGAACATTGTATGAAATTTTGTTAAAATTGTTAGAAGGCAATCGTTGTTTCTTGATTTCCAGGGCCATTCGTAAGCAGCCAAAAACGAAAGAGAGTGTTTGTTGTTGAGTGGGAGTGTAGCAAATTATTAAGATGTTGTTGTTAGTACAATACAACAATTATTTAAAGAACAAATTGTATGTAAACAAAATGTAAAACAAATTTAATTAATGATTTTAAGCTGTGAAATAAGGAGACAACAACAACTACCACAACAAAAATAAAGGTATGTAATCTATAAACCAGGCATGGAAAATTGGAATATTGAAAAAGCACTAACTTATAACAAAAATAGTACTTTTTTAGTTTTAAGGTACTAAATTAATTTTCAACTAAACTATAGGCCAGACTAGAGACCAGACTATAGACCAAACCAGTGATTAAAATTACTAATATATTAGTAACCAAAATGCATATTTTCTCCTATGCATACGTATGTAATATTAAAATATAAATATATTTTATGAATATAATATATTTAATTGCTCCCATTCGAAATATTTCTAGTATTTTTTCTAAAAATATTTACCCATACAAACTATTGCATATTACAGCTTACAGACAAATATAAAATGTTTTCACATACAATATATTACGCAGCAACTCGCTAACATATTTATAATACCCATATATATTTCATATGGCTTGCCTATAATATTAAAATATTTTCCTACACAAATTATTCGAAGTCAACAATATTGAAGCCATGCAAGCAGTAATATACGAACATGAAATGTACGCAAGCAGAGCATATATGTGCCGACGAAAACACGAAACAAAAAGATAGTCGCGACTATCAGGTTACAATATTTTTACTATCAAACTTAAATATTATTTACTATAGGAAATGACTTATGGTCTAAAATTTAACATTTCATGTTGAACTTGAAAAATTATAAAATGTGAAAAATGTATGTAAGATATAACCAAATTTTATTTAGAAAATAATTGAAAACGTTTATATCTACATATGTATGTTTTATGTATATTATGGGAAAAATGTATGCATGAAATAACCAAATTTTAATTAAAAAATTTTTGAATTGAATTATTGAATGTATGTATTTATTAAATTTATGTTTAATTTTTATGTGGAGTATTAAAATGTATGTATTTGTATTGATTGTAATATAATTAGAAAAAAATTATATAAATACTTAGAGGATCATATGAATGTAAAAATATATTCAAATATGTATATATGTATGTAAAAAATTGTTTTTACAGGCTATATTTAAACATATTGTTTGTAACAGGATGATATGAATATAAAGAAGAAATACTAACAATAAGTTTGTAAACAGGTAGTAATGCATTAGTAGTGTCTATGAAATGATCAATAATGAAGGAAATTATAGGTATTTTAGAAATTTGTAACAGGATGGCAAAAAATTAAGAGGAGACATAAAAACATAAAAAGTTGTTTTTGTAATTTTACATTGTGGAAGGTTAAAACAACAAAAATGTATGAGTGTATTACATACATATACATGTATGTTTTTCATATGCAGGTACATATACATATGTCAGATTTCTATAAATTATTATTACACACTCTCAATTATCTTACAATAATGAATGAACAGGCGCGAAGAAAAAAATATATAGGTGTTAATAAATTTGCATATGCCATTGCCAACCTTTTGAATTTGCATGAGAGAGACTAAATAATAATGATATTTCTTTCCTGTTCTCTCCACCACAAATTCAAGTAAAGCAAAAAAAAGGATCTTGCGTAAACCATCGTTAAGGAATGTGCGTAAAATGATAAAGTAGGAAAGAGAAGTTCTACTACAGGTCATTTTTATGACGAATGTATTTTTGCATCACACGTACATATCTTCTTCCCTCCACCAATTCAAAGGTAAAGCAAACAAGTAAGAGTGTTATATTCGGCTATGTCGAATCTTATATACCCACCATCAAACCTCGTTTGACTAGAATGAAACTTACTTATGTCGAATTTCATCTATATACTCGTATTTTTTAGGTCAGTTATAAGCGTTAAAGTAATTTTCTGAAGGGGACCTTATATAGGGGGTAGGGTCAATTATGGGTCGATCCTAATATAATTTGGTTGACAGAATTTGGTTCGTATTAAATTTATTTATGTCGAATTTCATCGCTACATTCGTATTTTTAAGCCATTAATGAGTGTTGCAGTCATTTTCTAAAGGGGACATTATATGGGGGGTAGGGTCAATCATGGACCGATCCTCATAAAATTTTTTAGATAGATTTTGACTCGTATGAAACTTACTTATGTCGAATTTCATCTATATACTAGTATTTTTAAGCCAGTAATGAGCGTTAAAGTCATTTTCTGAAGGGGACCTTATATGGGGGGTAGGGTCAATTATGGACCGATCCTCATAAAATTTTGCATAATGATTTTGGATCATAAGAAACTTACTTGTATGGGGGCTACTTGTATGGGGGCTATCAGAAAATGTGGACCGATATTGCCCATTTTCAATACCAAACAAACCCTATCTGTAAGAAATATTTATGTGAAATTTCAACCCTCTAGCTCTTTCCATTGAGACTCTATCGTGCTTTCAACAGACAGACAGACAGACGGACGGACAGACGGACAGACATGGCTAGATCGACTTAGAATTTAATGAGGACCCAGAATATATATACTTTTGTGGGTCTATGACCAATATTTCGATGTGTTACAAACGGAATGACAAAATCAATATACCCCCCATCTTTTTTGATGGTGGGTATAAAAATGACCTATCGTAATCCACCGTTATGGAATGTGCGTGAAAAGTAGGAAAAAAAAGTGCTGTTACAGGTCATTTTTATGACGAATGTGTTTTTATACCCTCCACCACCATCAGTGGTGATAGAGGGTATATATACAAGGTATATATATTCTGGGTCCTTATCAAATTCTGAGTCGATTTAGCTATGTCCGTCTGTCCGTCTGTCTGTGTAAAACACGCTCACGATAAAACGAAGCAATAGAGCTTAACCAAATTCACCCAAAATGTTCTTCATTTTCCTAAGTTGTTTGGTATTGCAAATGGGCAAAATCGGTTCACAGCGGGAAAAGTTATGAATCAAAATTTAAAACAACCTCGGAAAAAAATAAGCATTTTTTACACATTCTGATGTAATTTTCTCGAAAACTATGCAAGATAATTCCATGAAAATCACCATACATTCGTTTCTGCACAAGATCTTGATCCCTGCTGAAAATTGCCAGAATCGAAACCTGTTTACAAACTTATTGTTAGTGTTTCTTCTTTATATTCATATCATCCTGTTACAAACAATCTGTTTAAATATAGCCTGTAAAAACAATTTTTTACATACATATATACATATTTGAATATATTTTTACATTCATATGATCCTCTAAGCATTTATATAATTTTTTTCTAATTATATTACAATCAATACAAATACATACATTTTAATACTCCACATAAAAATTAAACATAAATTTAATAAATACATACATTCAATAATTCAATTCAAAAATTGTTTAATTAAAATTTGGTTATTTCATGCATACATTTTTTCCATAATATACATAAAACATACATATGTAGATATAAACGTTTTCAATTATTTTCTAAATAAAATTTGGTTATATCTTGCATACATTTTTCACATTTTATAATTTTTCAAGTTCAACATGAAATGTTAAATTTTAGACCATAAGTCATTTCCTATAGTAAATAATATTTAAGTTTGATAGTAAAAATATTGTAACCTGATAGTCGCGACTATCGTTTTGTTTCGTGTTTTCGTCGACACATATATGCTCTGCTTGCGTACATTTCATGTTCGTATATTACTGCTTGCATGGCTTCAATATTGTTGACTTCGAATAATTTGTGTAGGAAAATATTTTAATATTATAGGCAAGCCATATGAAATATATATGGGTATTATAAATATGTTAGCGAGTTGCTGCGTAATATATTGTATGTGAAAACATTTTATATTTGTCTGTAAGCTGTAATATGCAATAGTTTGTATGGGTAAATATTTTTAGCAAAAATACTAGAAATATTTTAAACAGAACCATTTTTTAAATATGCATATTTTTAAATATGAGGTAAATGCATATTTATTGCAAAGTTAAAAATAAAAATATAAAAGCATCTACTAATATTTAAACTCTGGACCAAACGATAGATAAGACTATAGACTAGACTATAGACTAAACTATAGACTAGACTGTAGAATATACTGTAGACTAGACTAAATACTAGACTATAGTCCAGACTATAGACTAGGCTATAAACTAGACTATAGTCTAGACTATAGACCAGACTATAGACTAGACTATAGGTTAGACTATAGACTAGACTATAGACTAGACTAAAGACTATACTATAGACTAGACTATAGACTAGACTATAGACTAGACTATAGACTAGACTATAGACTAGACTATAGACTAGACTATAGACTAGACTATAGACTAGACTATAGACTAGACTATAGACTAGACTATAGACTAGACTATAGACTAGACTATAGACTAGACTATAGACTAGACTATAGACTAGACTATAGACTAGACTATAGACTAGACTATAGACTAGACTATAGACTAGACTATAGACTAGACTATAGACTAGACTATAGACTGGACTATAGACTATAGACTAGACTAAAACTAGACTAGACTATAGACTAGACTTATAGACTAGACTATAGACTAGACTATAGACTAGACTATAGACTAGACTATAGACTAGACTATAGACTAGACTATAGACAAGACTATAGACTAGACTATAGACTAGACTATAGACTAGACTATAGACTAGACTATAGACTAGACTATAGACTAGACTATAGACTAGACTATAGACTGACTATAGACTAGACTATAGACTAGACTATAGACTAGACTATAGACTAGACTATAGACTAGACTATAGACTAGACTATAGACTAGACTATAGACTAGACTATAGACTAGACTATAGACTAGACTATAGACTAGACTATAGACTAGACTATAGACTAGACTATAGACTAGACTATAGACTAGACTATAGACTAGACTATAGACTAGACTATAGACTAGACTATAGACTAGACTATAGACTAGACTATAGACTAGACTATAGACTAGACTATAGACTAGACTATAGACTAGACTATAGACTAGACTATAGACTAGACTATAGACTAGACTATAGACTAGACTATAGACTAGACTATAGACTAGACTATAGACTAGACTATAGACTAGACTATAGACTAGACTATAGACTAGGACTATAGACTAGACTTATAGACTAGACTATAGACTGACTAGACTCGATATAGACTAGACTATAGACTAGACTATAGACTAGACTATAGACTAGACTATAGACTAGACTATAGACTAGACTATAGACTAGACTATAGACTAGACTATAGACTAGACTATAGACTAGACTATAGACTAGGACTATAGACTAGACTATAGACTAGACTATAGACTAGACTATAGACTAGACTATAGACTAGACTATAGACTAGACTATAGACTAGACTATAGACTAGACTATAGACTAGACTATAGACTAGACTATAGACTAGACTATAGACTAGACTATAGACTAGACTATAGACTAGACTAGACTAGACTAGACTAGACTATAGACTAGACTATAGACTAGACTATAGACTAGACTATAGATTAGACTATAGACTAGACTATAGACTAGACTATAGACTAGACTATAGACTAGACTATAGACTATAGACTAGACTATACACTACACTATAGACTAGACTAGTCTAAAGTTCAGTTTTATTTTATGACCTAAGTTTACAATTGGCCATTTGCCAAAATATTAATATTCTTGTTTTTTTAAGGCATTTAAAATTTGTTCGTTTTCCGAAAAATGTATTTTATAAGGTGCAATTTGTTGCAAACACTTTTCCCTACTTAAATTGCCCCAATAACAAGTAGTATTTACATTATTCGCCACCAGCTAAGCCAATGTTTTATAAATTGTAGCAAAAGATAAGTCTGCTAAATAACTAAATACTTGAAACTTAATTTTCTTGGAATGTTTTAACCATAACATGTATAAATTTCCTAAAAAGCAACAACGAAGAAAACTTGCAACTTGTGGCTAATAAGTTTAAGTCTGTTACAGGAAATGCAATGACAATTAAGTACAACTTAATATAATTCAATTAATAAATTATTTTTAAATGATAATAATTTGTCACATAAATAAGTGTTAAATGGTACTCACTTTATGTAGGGTATATTAGCGGGTACATGATATTTTGCACCAGGATCGAAATCTTTTTCGGAACGCAAAACTGGAGGTTTAATGCCGCTATATTTTTCTCTGTAAGTGCAAGAAGAAAATAATTTAGTAAAGAGAAAATTTATATAATTTAAGGGTTAAAGTTGAGAACCTTAAATTCCAATAATGACAATTCATACGATGTTTGTTCGCCGCCCCACTAAACACATCATAGCGCCAATTGTCCAAAGACAAGGCAAAGGGCAAAAAGGCCACTTTATCTATGGCCATGGTAAATAGATAATTAATATCATAACTACTCTCATCCACGGAGCGCTGAAGTAAACCCAAAGTTTGGAAATGTTTGGGAGTGGCCACAGATAAACCTATGGCATCCCCGATAGCTTGGTGGAAGGCTGGAAAGATAAACATAAATAAAGTGACCCTTTTAACTATCAAATACAAACTTACCAGGATTTGCTCCATTACGGAAGACCTTGGGTAAATGTCTATATTGCAAAAAGTACTGGATATGAGCCATTTCATGATGCACACTAATCAAACTTTTTTGATTTATATCGGTACACAATTTCACCCGGAAATCATGTCTATTGCAAAAGTCCCAGGCTGAGGGTTCACATAGAATTCTGCGGTTCAAAGGTTGTTCGATAATAGAATTTTGATAAAATTCCGGTCCCACCGCTGACATATTGATGGACGTGAAAAACTCTTCGGCTAATTGGAACATTAGTAATGGGGTATAACCTTGCTCCAGCATACGTGGTGTCACGTCTATCAACTTTTTACCCGGATAAGGTATAACAATATCCAAAACATTGGACCACGATTGAGCATACATATTACCCAATATGTGTGAGGGAATGGGAGCTATACGATTAACTCTTTCGGGACCATAGTATTCACGTAAACGACGTCGTACATAGGCATGTAAAGCCTCATACAAAGGTCTAATTTGTTCCCAAACTATATCGACATCCTGGCGGAAGTTGCCCGATTCATAAGCCAAATACCAATATTCACCACCATTAGTAACATCTGTAATAAATTAAAAATTATAACCAATCCTATATAAGTCCTAAAAATTCGCTCTTACTATTGGAAAAAGCCACTTCATTCATAACATCCACCAACTGTTCATAACCATCTCTCATTTCTCTGCCCGCCTTACGGTGATACTCCACCCAAGTGTGTTGTAATTCATCCCAGTCTCTGGACTTAGACATGATTTCCTTAAGATCGGGTATATAACGTAAATTGCAAAGGAAAGGTTGCTGGTAAGCACAAATACTGGCACCATTGTAAATATACAACATTTCATTGATCAAGCGATTGTACTGAAGATAAACAAATTTAGATTTAATAATGCCTAACGAGTTTATTAAAATTTTACTTACTCTATCTAAAGACTCCAGAGGCAAAGCATTTGGTCCCACTTCTGATTGCAGCATAAGCTGACGATATAATCTGCGATCGAATATTAGTTCTTTGTTAATAAGTCGTGATTGTTGGGCCACCAGACGTTGAAATTCGACATAAAGTTGTTGGGCATTAAGCTGAAAAAGAAAATTGAACAATATTAAGGAGGTAATCCGAAAAGGTAGTTTAATCGAAAGACTACTGTCCAGACTAGATAATATACTGCCCTTCAAAGTAGATGACACTCAAATGAGCAAGAACTGAACTGAACAGAACTAGAACAGAACTAGAACTGAACTAGAACTGAACTAGAACTGAACTAGAACTGAACTAGAACTGAACTAGAACTGAACTAGAACTGAACTAGAACTGAACTAGAACTGAACTAGAACTGAACTAGAACTGAACTAGAACTGAACTAGAACTGAACTAGAACTGAACTAGAACTGAACTAGAACTGAACTAGAACTGAACTAGAACTGAACTAGAACTGAACTAGAACTGAACTAGAACTGAACTAGAACTGAACTAGAACTGAACTAGAACTGAACTAGAACTGAACTAGAACTGAACTAGAACTGAACTAGAACTGAACTAGAACTGAACTAGAACTGAACTAGAACTGAACTGGAACTGAACTAGAACTGAACTAGAACTGAACTAGAACTGAACTAGAACTGAACTAGAACTGAACTAGAACTGAACTAGAACTGAACTAGAACTGAACTAGAACTGAACTAGAACTGAACAGAACTGAACTAGAACTGAACTAGAACTGAACTAGAACTGAACTAGAACTGAACTAGAACTAAACTAGAACTGAACTAGAACTGAACTAGAACTGAACTAGAACTGAACTAGAACTGAACTAGAACTGAACTAGAACTGAACTAGAACTGAACTAGAATTGAACTAGAACTGAACTAGAACTGAACTAGAACTGAACTAGAACTGAACTAGAACTGAACTAGAACTGAACTAGAACTGAACTAGAACTGAACTAGAACTGAACTAGAACTGAACTAGAACTGAACTAGAACTGAACTAGAACTGAACTAGAACTGAACTAGAACTGAACTAGAACTGAACAAGAACTGAACTAGAACTGAACAAGAACTGAACTAGAAGCTGTTTTTATGATCAGCCATGCTTTAGTTCAGTCCACTGCTCCCATCATCATACAAGGTCAATGTTTTCCCAAGTCTTTGCCACAATAAAACCCTATAATCTTTTGCAGACTAAATTGACATTGTTGTGATCGTATAATAGCTAAGACAAATCAAACATCAACATCCATTACATCGGTTAAGACAACAACCCCCTAAAATTAAATATAACCTTCAGACTTGGGAACTTGAGAGAAAAAGTAACAAATCAAAGACAACATACGAATACATGTGACTTTTCGAAATAATTATGGGAATAATTTGAAATAAACAAAAATAAAACTTAAATTGATCTCTAGACATGCAAACGGAAAGACCGACAGACATAGAGAATAAACAAAAAAAAAAATACAAAATGAATCATTTACTTTAAACTTTTACTTGTCTTTCTTTACAATCTAAAAACAATAAATTATATTTTAAACAAATTATTTATGATTAATATGAAATTGTAATTCAAAACTTTTTTATAGAATAAAAACCCCACCCTTTCTAACACGAGAAAAGCATCATTAATGCGATTCATCTAATTATTTATTTAAATTTTAATTAAAATTTCTTCCTCGATTACTCACCGCTTCTGTTTGTGTAAAATCATTAACATTCGTCTCAAAATTCCACTGTGCCGCTACATTGGCTGTACACTCTTGAGCACCCTTTTGATCGGTTTCCACCAGTAAATTGCGCAATTTCTCCAACTCTATTTGATAACGACGATCCTGTTGAAAACGTTGACGTTCTCCGTAACGTTGATTCAAATTGAAACGATCTTGATTACCATCGAAGGGATTTTGGAAACGATTGCGATCATCGGGAAAGAAATTGTTGGGATTATAGGTGGTGGAGGGAAAATTGTTGTTTGGTGGTATGGGAGTGCCATCATTTAGTATGTTATTGGGATAATTATATAGATTGCTATTGATAAGGGGCGGCTGAGGTTGTGGTCTTTGCTGCTGCTGCGGCAATTGTGGTTGTTGTGGTTGATTGTAGTTGTTGCCGTAACGATCACTATAAGTATTTTGATTAAGTTGTTGTTGATTATGATTATTGTACAGATTTTTATCGCTAAAGGGGGAATCTAGACCGAAGCTGTTATTGTATTGTTGATAAGGCAGAGAACGAAGACCATAGCGCATGCGTTCGTCATAGGTTTGACCATTCTGGGAAATAAAGGAAATCATTAAAAAAAATATCGTTCTTCAAAATTTTTTTATTTAGACCTAAATCATGAAATCAAATCAATTCACTTACCCTAAAATCATCCGAACCATCATCTGAATTTTGGTCTTCAGAATAAGGCGGACCAAATCTTTGAGCTCTATCCTTGTCAACCAGAGCTTGAGGCTGTGTTGTTACAGTGTAGGCATTATAATACACATCTGGCTGTGTATTCGTTAAAGGTGGCAAATCGAGTTGAGCTTTGGCCTGAGCTTTTGATATTACCGGATTGTAGAGGCACCACAATACACACAACAGAGTTTTCAAATGTTTATGGAACATTTTTTAGGTTTTGATTTATTTAACGTTTTTCTTAAATGTTAATTTACTTTTCTACTAAATTTAATTTTTTTCTATTTATGACGAAGGTGGTCTAAAATTGTATAAAAATATTTCAAAATGAACAGAACTGTAACAGAACTAAAACAGTCGTCCTGTGGTGTACCTAGTTCCACAAGCAAGTGGAACAACGTAATCTATCATCGTTGTTAACTAATTTTTTATTGAACTGGACAACAAAGGGATACAAGTCATTGCTTACGCGGATGATGTTGTGATACTGGTATCAGGAATGTTCCCAGACGTAAATAGCAATATTATGTCTAATGCTTTGATGCTGCTCTATAATTGGGCCACAGACAGTGGTCTAGGAGTAAACCCAAGCAAGACAAAACTGCTACTCTTCACAACAAAGACCAAGATTCCAAGCTTTAACTTGCCGCGGTTAAAGAACTGCGAAATCCCCTTATGGAACAATGCTAAATATCTAGGAATTATCATGGAAACTCAACATTCACTACAGAGTCAAGAAGACAACGGTCGCCTACTATACCTCTCCTGAGATGTTTGATGGATGAAATGGGGACCTAGTCCCAACATAGTTAAATGGATGTACACAGCTATAGTACGTCATATTCCTACATACGGATCTCTTGTATAGTGGACTACAACTAAGAAGAAGTTTGTTGTACGTAGATCAGCTATACAAAGTTCAGAGATCAGCATGTATTGGATAAAGCGTGCTCTAAGAACTAGTTCTTCAGAAGCTCTGAACACTATATTGAACATTCTACCTATAGGTCTGCCTATAATGGCCATATGTGCTGGAGATCAAGAACATATGGACACGCTAAGATTATAAGCATATTACCTACAATATTTAACCTATCATCCGACTATATTAACCCACATACGGACTTTGATAGAGCTTTGAAAATCAAAGTTCCTTTCAGGAGCGAGGGGTATCCTACCGAGCGAATATACCACCAGAATCTTTACAGATGTTTCTAAAATCAAATATGGTATTGGTTCTGTTGTCTTCTGTAAAGAAGCTGGGGTAAGTATATTTCACCGTCTTCCCAACAACTGTAGTATCTTTCAGGCTGAAATATTTCCGATAATATCAGTCTGTAGGGTACTACATGACCTCAATATTCGCAGCAACATAGGAATTTTTTTCGATAGTCCAGCGGCACTTCTCTCTACATTCTTATACTACCACTTTCCTATTAGACAGACAATGCTAGAAGGATCTGTCAAGGCTGGGTCGCCTGTCTGACATTGCGCTTGTTTGGGTCCCGGCGTATAGGGACTATTATGGAAGGTTCTATCAAGAGCAGTATCTTCAGATTTTTTCTTCAGAAGGCGGAAAATAGGTGGAATAATCTGGACAGATATAAAGGGTACATGTTATTGTGGCCCTCCTCAATGAAAAAACCGGAATAGACGGGATATATCGAGGTTGATAGCAGTAATAACAGGACACTGGATGCTAGGCAATGAACAGTGTCGCAGTTGCAAAGATAGGAAAAAGGAAGAAACGGTCTTCCATCTTCTCTGCTAATGCCCTGCTCTAGCTGTTAAGAGAAAGCGCTTTTTTTTGCAGCTACGTTATATCTAGAACTAGAACTGAAGAAGAACTGAACAAGAACTGAACTAGAACTGAACTAGAACTGAACTAGAACTGAACTAGAACCGAACTTGAACTGAACTAGAACTGAACTAGAACTGAACTAGAACTGAACTAGAACTGAACTAGAACTGAACTAGAACTGAACTAGAACTGAACTAGAACTGAACTAGAACTGAACTAGAACTGAACTAGAACTGAACTAGAACTGAACTAGAACTGAACTAGAACTGAACTAGAACTGAACTAGAACTGAACTAGAACTGAACTAGAACTGAACTAGAACTGAACTAGAACTGAACTAGAACTGAACTAGAACTGAACTAGAACTGAACTAGAACTGAACTAGAACTGAACTAGAACTGAACTAGAACTGAACTAGAACTGAACTAGAACTGAACTAGAACTGAACTAGAACTGAACTAGAACTGAACTAGAACTGAACTAGAACTGAACTAGAACTGAACTAGAACTGAACTAGAACTGAACTAGACTGAACTAGAACTGACTAGAACTGAACTAGAACTGAACTAGAACTGAACTAGAACTGAACTAGAACTAGAACTGAACTAGAACTGAACTGACTAGAACTGAACTAGAACTGAACTAGAACTGAACTAGAACTGAACTAGAAATGAACTAGAACTGAACTCGAACTGAACTAGAACTGAACTAGAACTGAACTAGAACTGAACTAGAACTGAACTAGAACAGAACTAGAACTGAACTGGAACTGAACTGAACTAAAACTGAACTGGAACTGAATTAGAACTGAACTAGAACTAGTACTGTACTAGAAGTGATCTTGATAATCGTAAAATCTTTGTTAATTTTAATAATTTTTTCATTGAAGTCATTAAAATTTTATTAGTTGATATCAATTTGTCGGTGCATTAGCTGCGTTTATTGTTTGTTTCTATAATTTGTTTAAACCTTCAATTCTACCAAATTATTATTATAATTTTTTTTTGTCTCTTGAATTTTCAATTGAAATATTTTTATGAGTTTAAGTACTTTTTTTTCTACTTTGTCAGAAAACCATAAAATTTTCTCAACAATGATGCATTTTTGTAACCTTCACAGTTTATCAAACACACACTAATTTCATAGATATTTTCACAAGTTTTTTTTTCTAAAAATTTTTTAAAAGAAAAATATTTTGGTTAAACAAAGGATTTGTTTGTTAGATCATTTTTGGGGTAATTGAAGATCAAAAACAGAAACTTTCGATGACACAGTTTTAAAGAAATTACTTTCTTTGGAAAGATTTTTAAAAGTATTTAATAAGATTTTTATTTATTTAAAAAATTAGGTGGAATTCCGAGATTATATAGTTAAAACTCTTTCAAATTTGTTAAAAATTTTTTATATTTTTTTTTTTTAATTGCATCAAAGGATTTTGAAAGGATTTAGCAGACATCTTTTTAATATTCAAATTTTTTAAGATTTTTTGTTAAGAATTATTTAATATTTTTTATATTTTTACTAAATAAAATATTTTTCCTTTACTTGTTATTATTCCACTTATATTTATTAATAATATTATAAACTTAATTTCAAGTTCAAGTTTACATATTAATTTATAATACTTTATTTCAATTTTATAGCACAATATTCTCACGATTATTTTTCCTTAATCTTTATTAATAAATTTATTTAAAATCTATTCTAAAGCAACCAGTTTTATTTATATTCTAAACCGAAAAATAAAATAAACTTCAAAACCGTAACGTATTGTAACGCGTCTAAAACACTACTAACTACTTACGATATTTTCAAAACTTTTCTATAAGAATAAAAAAATTTCGTATTTCATTGTTTTATTCAGAAACACAACTACATTAACAAACAACAACAAAAAATAATCACACAAAAACAAAAAAAGATTCAAATTTGTAACGTATATTTAGAAAAAAAAGTAAAATTGAAAATACAATAAGTACTAAATAGTTTTACTACTTTGTGTGACTTTACTTTTAAGTCACACAAAAAAAATAAGTAATATTTCTTTATACATATTCGAAATTAGTTTGTGTGTTAATGTGTTCATATGAGATAATCAAAATTAGCACTTTACTGATAGTAGCAATAGTCATAACAACATACAATCAGTCAGTAACTCGGTTACTAGAGGGAGGTATGTTTTACAAAAATATGTGAACAATGGGAAAAAGTAAAGGTAATTTATGAAGTAAAGATACTCAATTGTAATTTAACTCAAACTAAAAGTAGAGATTAAACAACAAACTATAAACAGAAACGGATCCGAATAACCGATTGAACATATAAATAGTATTCGAATAAAGAATTTAATTGGAACCGTCTTATCCCGAAATAGTCATAATTGAACTAAACTAAAACAGAACTAGAACAGAACTAGAACAGAACTAGAACAGAACAGAACTAGAACAGAACTAGAACAGAACTAGAACAGAACTAGAACATAACTAGAACAGAACTAGAACACAACTAGAACAGAACTAGAACAGAACTAAAACAGAACTAGAACAGAACTAGAACAGAACTAGAACAGAACTAGAACAGAACTAGAACAGAACTAGAACAGAACTAGAACAGAACTAGAACAGAACTAGAACAGAACTAGAACAGAACTAGAACAGAACTAGAACAGAACTAGAACAGAACTAGAACAGAACTAGAACAGAACTAGAACAGAACTAGAACAGAACTAGAACAGAACTAGAACAGAACTAGAACTAGAACAGAACAAGAACAGAACTAGAACAGAACTTGAACTGAATTACTAGACTTTAGACTATATTTTAGACTAGACTTTAAAGTTTAAACCACACTTTGAACTGGACTTTAGACTAAATTTTAGCCTAGACTTTGGACTAGGCTTTACACTAGACTTTAGACTAGACTTTAGACTAAACTTTAGACTAGACATTAGACTAGACTTTGGACTAGATTTTAGACTAGTCTATAGACTAGACTTTAGACTAGACTTTCGACTAGACTTTTGGCTAGACTTTAGACTAGATTTTAGACTAGACTTTAGACTACACTTTAAACTAGACTTTAGACTATATACCAAACTTTACACTAGATTTTAGACAATACTTTAGAATAGACTTTATATTATACTTCAGATTAGACTTTAGACTAGACTTCAGACTATACTTTAGGCTAGTCTTCAGACTTTAAACTGGACTTAAGACTAGACTTTAGACTATATACCAAACTTTAGATTAGATTTTAGAACAGACTTTAGACTAGACTTTAGACTAAACTTTAGACTAGAGTTTAGACTAGACTTTAGACTAGACTTTAGACTAGACTTTAAACTAGACTTTAGACTAGAATTTAGACTAGACTTTAGACTAGACTTTAAACAAGACTTTAAACTGGACTTTAAACTGGTCTTAAGACTAGACTTTAGAGTATATTCCAAGCCTTAGATTAGATTTTAGACTAGACTTTAGACTAAACTTTAGACTAGAGTTTAGACTAGACTTTAGACTAGACTTTAGACTAGACTTTAAACTAGACTTTAGACTAGAATTTAGACTAGACTTTAGATTAGACTTTAGGCTAGACTTTAGACTAGACTTTAGACTAGACTTTAAACTGGACTTTAAACTGGTCTTAAGACTAGACTTTAGAGTATATTCCAAGCTTTAGATTAGATTTTAGACTAAACTTTAAACTAAACTTTAGACTAGAGTTTAGACTAGACTTTAGACTAGACTTTAGACTAGACTTTAGACTAGACTTTAGACTAGACTTTAAACTAGACTTTAGACTAGAATTTAGACTAGACTTTAGATTAGACTTTAGGCTAGACTTTAGACTAGACTTTAGACTAGACTTTAGACTAGACTTTAGACTAGACTTTAGACTAGACTTTAGACTAGACTTTAGACTAGACTTTAGACTAGACTTTAGACTAGACTTTAGACTAGACTTTACACTAGACTTTATACTTCACTTTAAGCTAGACTTTATAATTGACTTTAAACTAGACTAAAGACTAGACTTTAGACTATATACCAAACTTTTGACTAGATTTTAGACTACACTTTAAACTGGACTCTAAACTGAGCTTAGGACTAGACTTTAGACTATATACCAGACTTTAGACTAGATTTTAGGCTAGACTGTAGACTAGATTTTAGGCTAGACTTTAGACTAGATTTTAGACTAGACTTTAGACTAGACCTTAAACAAGACTTTAAACTGGACTTTAAACTGGTCTTAAGACTAGACTTTAGAGTATATTCCAAACTTTAGATTAGATTTTAGACTAGACTTTAGACTAAACTTTAGACTAGAGTTTAGACTAGACTATAGACTAGACTTTAAACTAGACTTTAGACTAGAATTTAGACTAGACTTTAGATTAGACTTTAGGCTAGACTTTAGACTAGACTTTAGACTAGACTTTAGACTAGACTTTAGACTAGAGTTTAGACTAGAGTTTAGACTAGACTTTAGACTAGACTTTAGACTTGACTTTAGACTAGACTTTAGACTAGACTTTAGACTAGACTTTGGACTAGACTTTAGACTAGACTTTAGACTAGACTTTAGACTAGACTTTAGACTAGACTTTAGACTAGACTTTAGACTAGACTTTAGACTAGATTGTAGACTAGACTTTTGACTAGATTTTAGATTAGACTTTAGAATAGACTTTAGACTAGACTTTAGACTAGACTTTAGACTTGACTTTATACTAGACTTTAGGCTACAGTTTAAACTATACCTTAGATTAGACTTTAAACCAGATTTTCGACATAGTTTAAACTAGACTTTAGATTAGACTTTAGACTGGACTTTAGACTAGACTTAAGACTGGACTTTAGACTAGACTTTACTCTAGACTTTAGACTAGACAGGGCTTTAGACTAAACTTTATAAGACTATAAACTTGATTAAACTTTAGACTAGACTTAAACTAGAGTATAGACTAGATTTAGTTCGGACAGACTGGATTAGTCTGGACTTTAGCCTAGACTTTAGACCAGACTTTAGACTAGACTTTAGATTAAACTTAAGATCAAACATTTGACTAGACTAAGGGTGTAATATTGACAATATACAAGGACTAACGTAGGTATAGTCCAAAGTCCAGAATAATCCAGTCTATTCTAGTTAAATCTAGTCTATACTCTAGTTTAAGTCTAGTCTAAAGTTATTGTTTTTGAAAATCTACATAATCAACAAATAGTATGCAAAACAATCTGTATGCTTAAAACAACTAAGAAGCTCACTAGTAGCAAGTAAATATTTGTTACAAATGTTTTAATGATTTTTCCCACAATTACAATTTGTTATAGTTTTTTAAAGCTAAAGTATTCACAAAAGTTATATAAAATCGACTCTGAATTAATTAAACAATTTTTTTCTATAAACTACTGGATATGTTGGGATTTTCCCCCTCATATGAGGGACCCTCTTATACAAGAAAGAAAAAATACATGCTTTAATTTAAATAGGGTCATTATCTAGCTTTGTACAATAAACCGATTTTTTTTTTTTTTTTGGCTCAGAAAAGTCTTAAACTTAAGCAGATGTGAAATATTTGAATCTGATGCCATGCATCACGCACTTTTTGTTAATGGTTTTAATATGCCAATTTTCTGTCATTCCATACAAACGATCAATGACTGAGCGGCTGGCTTAATGTCTGTCTGTATGGGCTTGAGACATAAAACCCGCATTTTATTTAACCTGGTGTAGAAAATGTCTCTCTAATAAAACAAAAGCATTAATAAGTTGGGGTTTAATGTCTCTGTTTGTTTGTGTTTTTGTTATTGTTGTATTGCATGTGTAAATTTAATGATTACTTTGATAGTACTAGAGTTTTTTTTTGCTGGCATTTGCTTGTAAGTATAAATATAGTTATTCGTTCACACAAGCCTAGGTCAACAAAGTTGTTAAAATGTGTAATGGTGTATTGGACTTAAAAATAAACTTTTCATTTCATTTACGAAAAAGTCACTATGAGTTAATTTTTGTTATGTTGTTTTAATTTTAAATAAATATTACTAAAATAGTAGTAAAATTAATTTAATATAAGCTAAGCAGATTGCCATGACTAACCGACAGTGCTAAGGAAGAACGAAATTTTCCGATATTATTTATCAAAATTGTCCCTTAACATAAAAACAAATTAACAATTTTTATAAAAAAAATAATTACTTTTTTAAGTATACATTTTAAAGAAATATATTTCCATTTAAGTTCTACCTCTGTTCTAGTTCAGTTCTAGTTCAGTTCTAGTTCAGTTCTAGTTCAGTTCTAGTTCAGTTCTAGTTCAGTTCTAGTTCAGTTCTAGTTCAGTTCTAGTTCAGTACAGTCTATATTCTAGTCTATAATCTAGTCTACAATCTAGTCTATAGTCTAGTCTATAGTCTAGTCTATAGTCTAGTCTATAGTCTAGTCTATAGTCTAGTCTATAGTCTAGTCTAAAGTCTAGTCTATAGTCTAGTCTAGTCTATAGTCTAGTCTATAGTCTAGTCTATAGTCCTAGTCTATAGTTTGTCTATAGTCTATAGTCACTTCTGTTTGTAGTCTATAGTTAGTACATAGTCTATAGTCTAGTCTATAGTTCTAGGTATATAGTCTAGTCTATAGTCTAGTCTATAGTCTATCTATAGTCTAGTATCTATCTAGTTCTATAGTTCTAGTCTATAGTCTAGCTAGTCTATAGTCTAGCTATTGTCTAGTCTATAGACTAGTTTCTATGTCTAGTCTATAGATCCGTCTAGTCTAGTCTATAGTCTAAGTCAGTCTATAGTCTAGTATATAGTTCTAGTCTATAGTCTAGTCTATAGTCTAGTCTATAGTCCTAGTCTATATTCTAGTTTATAGTCTAGTCTTAGTCTAGTCTATAGTCTTAGTCTATAGTCTATGTCTATAGTAGTCTATAGTCTAGTTATAGTCTAGTCTATAGTCTAGTCTATAGTCTAGGTCTATAGTCTAGTCTATAGTCTAGTCTATAGTCTAGTCTATAGTCTAGTCTATAGTCTAGTCTAGTCTAGTCTATAGTCTAGTCTATAGTCTAGTCTATAGTCTAGTCTATAGTCTAGTCTATAGTCTAGTCTATAGTCTAGTCTATAGTCTAGTCTATAGTCTAGTCTATAGTCTAGTCTATAGTCTAGTCTATAGTCTAGTCTATAGTCTAGTCTATAGTCTAGTCTATAGTCTAGTATATAGTCTAGTCTATAGTCTAGTTTATAGTCTAGTCAATAGTCTAGTCAATAGGCTAGTTTATAGTCTAGTCAATAGTCTAGTCATTCTATAGTCTAGTATATAGTCTAGTCTGTAGTCTAGTCAATAGTCTAGTTTATAGTCTAGTATATAGTCTAGTATATAGTCTAGTATATAGTCTAGTCTATAGTCTAGTCAATAGTCTAGTGTATAGTCTAGTCTATAGTCTAGTATATAGTCTATAGTCTAGTCTATAGTCTAGTATATAGTCTATAGTCTAGTCTATAGTCTAGTATATAGTCTAGTCTATAGTCTAGTCTATAGTCTTGTCTATAGTCTAGTCTATAGTTTAGTCTAGTCTATAGTCTAGTCTAGTCTATAGTCTAGCCTATAGTCTAGTCTATAGTCTAGCCTATAGTCTAGTCTATAGTCTAGTCTATAGTCTAGTCTATAGTCAAGTCTATAGTCTAGTCTATAGTCTAGTCTATAGTCTAGTCTATAGTCTAGTCTAAAGTCTAGTCTATAGTCTAGTCTATAGTCTAGTCTATAGTCTAGTCCATAGTCTAGTATATAGTCTAGTCTATAGTCTAGTCTATAGTCTAGTCTATAGTCTAGTCTATAGTCTAGTCTATTGTCTAGTCTATAGTCTAGTTTATAGCCTATATTCCAGCCTTGTATAGTCTAGTCTATAGTCTAGTCTATAGTCTAGTCCATAGACTTGTCTATAGTCTAGTCCGTAGTCTAGTCTATAGTCTAGTCCATAGTCTAGTCTGTAGTGTAGTCTATAGTCTAGTTTATAGTATAGTCTATAGTCTAGTCTGTAGTCTAGTCTGTAGTCTAGTCCATAGTCTAGTCTGTAGTCTAGTTTATAGTCTAATCTGTAGTCTAGTCTATAGTCTAGTCCATAGTCTAGTCTGTAGTCTAGTCTGTAGTCTAGTCTATAGTCTAGTCTATAGTCTAGTCTATATTCTAGTCTATAGTCTAGTCTATAGTCTAGTCTCTAGTCTAGTCTCTAGTCTAGTCTATATTCTGGTCTATAGTCTAGTCTATAGTCTAGTCTATAGTCTTGTCTATAGTCTAGTCTATAGTCCAGTTTATAGTCTAGTCTATTGTCTAGTCTATAGTCTAGTCCATAGTCTCGTCTATAGTCTAGTATATAGTCTAGTCTATAATCTAGTATTTAGTCTATTTTATAGTCTAGTATTTAGTCTAGTCTATAGTCTAGTCTATAGTCTAGTCTATAGTCTAGTCTATAGTCTAGTCTATAGTCTAGTCTATAGTCTTGTCTATAGTCTAGTCTATAGTCCAGTCTATAGTCTAGTCTATTGTCTAGTCTATAGTCTAGTCCATAGTCTCGTCTATAGTCTAGTATATAGTCTAGTCTATAATCTAGTATTTAGTCTATTTTATAGTCTAGTATTTAGTCTAGTCTATAGTCTAGTCTATAGTCTAGTCTATAGTCTAGTCTATAGTCTAGTCTATAGTCTAGTCTATAGTCTAGTCTATAGTCTAGTCTATAGTCTAGCCTATAGTCTAGTCTATAGTCTAGTCTATAGTCTAGGCTATAGTCTAGTCTATAGTCTAGTCTATAGTCTAGACTATAGTCTAGTCTATAGTCTAGTCTATTGTCTAGTCTATAGTCTAGTCTATAGTCTAGTCTATAGTCTAGTCTATAGTCTAGTCTATAATCTAGTCTATAGTCTAGTCTATAGTCTAGTCTATAGTCTAGTCTATAGTCTAGTCTATAGTCTAGTCTATAGTCTAGTCTATAGTCTAGTCTATAGTCTAGTCTATAGTCTAGTCTATAGTCTAGTCTATAGTCTAGTTTATAGTCTAGTCTATAGTCTTAGTCTAGTCTATAGTCTAGTCTATAGTCTAGTCTATAGTCTAGTCTATAGTCTAGTCTATAGTCTAGTCTATAGTCTAGTCTATAGTCTAGTCTATAGTCTAGTCTATAGTCTAGTCTATAGTCTAGTCTATAGTCTAGTCTATAGTCTAGTCTATAGTCTAGTCTATAGTCTAGTCTATAGTCTAGTCTATAGTCTAGTCTATAGTCTAGTCTATAGTCTAGTCTATAGTCTAGTCTATAGTCTAGTCTATAGTCTAGTCTATAGTCTAGTCTATAGTCTAGTCTATAGTCTAGTCTATAGTCTAGTCTATAGTCTAGTCTATAGTCTAGTCTATAGTCTAGTCTATAGTCTAGTCTATAGTCTAGTCTATAGTCTAGTCTATAGTCTAGTCTATAGTCTAGTCTATAGTCTAGTCTATGTCTAGTCTATAGTCTAGTCTATAGTCTATAGTCTAGTCTAGTCTATAGTCTAGTCTATAGTCTAGTCTATAGTCTAGTCTATAGTCTAGTCTATAGTCTAGTCTATAGTCTAGTCTATAGTCTAGTCTATAATCTAGTCTATAGTCTAGTCTATAGTCTAGTCTATAGTCTAGTCTATAGTCTAGTCTATAGTCTGGTCTATAGTCTAGTCTATAGTCTAGTCTATAGTCTAGTCTATAGTCTAGTCTATAGTCTAGTCTATAGTCTAGTATATAGTCTAGTCTATAGTGTCGTCTATATTCTAGCCTTTGTCCTAAACTTCTGTTTATTTAATTCAAATGTAATCATATGTGACGTACCTAGTGCGTGTGATTAATATTGATTAACGAATATTTTCATTTAAAACTATTAACAAATTCTTTAATTTAAACATTAAACTATTTTCGTTTTTTATAGGATTCTTTTATTTATATTGAAATCAAAATGTTATTAAAATGTTTTACAATTCAATCTTGATTTGCAATTAATTGTAACAAGTAATTAATTACTTCTGTAGCATAATGTATCTAGTGACCAAGTGTATATTAGTTTTTTTATTTATGTGTGTAGATTTATTTGTACGATTTCCCATTAACCTAGACCTTGAATTAATGTTTTGTCTTTTATAAGGTTTTTGTTTAACCAAATTATTTCCAGCAAAATGCATACGTTTTTCTTCTCTAATTACTTACTTTTCGTTGTTTTATAAAAAGAGTAATTTACAATGCTGCTGCATTTTTGTTTTATTATTTTTTTTTTTTTTTTGACTCATTTAATGATTCAGTTGTTCTTTCATTTGTTATAAGTCAATTTAAAATAAGTACTTTTGGTATTTATTTTTACTCTTATTAAGCAGTAAGTATGTAGATATTGTTAATAATTTTTGTATCTAGTTGTTTTGTTTGTATCAGTAATAAAAATAAATCGTGAGTTTTCGATTAGGCGCTACATAAATGGGAAGACATTATGGGTTTTGAAGATTTAAATTTTAAAATTTTTCAAATCACAATATTAGAAGAAGTATTTTACATTTGCTCTGAACTTTGGATTGGAGTGTATATAACTCTCAATTCATTAAGACAAATTTTTTAAATTTGAAATCTGTAGTGCTTGTAAAAGTCTACCAATTCCTCTCACATATATTTAACAACTTGTTTTCTTGTTCTAGTAACACTTCAATTTAATTATTATATTTTTTATTTTGCAAAATTATTCATTCATTCACTTGTTCATTTTGCATGAACCCGACATACATGTATAATTAATTTTTGTTTGTGCAGTTGTAGTGTCTCAAATCTGAATTTATTTACTGAAAATACACTGTAATGTGTCATTCTGATTTAAACCCTTATGTTTTCTTTATGATGATCACTTTTTTTGTTGAAATTAATTTTTAAAAAGCTTTGCTATTCATCTAAGCATTTAATTATTCTTTTGATTTGTATGTTAAAACTGTCAGTTTGTTTTTCAAGTTAATTTATTATAAACTTAAATTAAGCATTGTAATATTTTAATGTTTTGAATTGAAATCAAATAAAATCAGCAATTAATATTTAGGGAGGTACAGTTACAAAATCGAAAAATTTTTAACAACTGAGGCGTATGAGTAATATTAATTAACAAGCAACTTAGAAAATACCTTTTTTAATAGATTTTTCAACCACTTCTTTAAAATTTTGCTAATTAAATGTCAAGCTAACAAATCAAACAATTTTAGCTTTATTTCAAATTATATAAATTCCTTCACATATTACCCACTACAACCTAATATTGTTAATTACTCTCTCTTCTTTCTTTACTTTGATCTTTATCATAAAATTTTCTCTAATATTTGTATGCCCTCCCTATTATTAAAATTTTTTGCTCATAATTTTTCATCCAAATTGATATAATTTTATAACAAATTATTTGTAAATAATTTTTACATATAATTAGTTTTCAAGACGTGACACACCCTTATAAAGGAGAATTATTTACATTTAAAGTATATTTTAATATAAATACTTTATTAAGGTATTGATGATTATTTTTTGCTACATTACACTTAATGTATTGAATTCTAAGTGGATTAAATGGAATTTAATTTATTGAAAATTTTAAACACCTGTAAATATTTAAAGGAGGATTCTATTAAAAGTTCCCACGATTGTTGTTGAAATCGCCAGAAGATGTGTGAAAAATTTAATTAATATCAAATGACAGGGCAAATTAACTAACTGGAATTAAAATGAAACTAAAGCTTATAGACTAGATATAGATTATAATAGACTAGACTATAGACTGGACTAGACTTATCTAGAAAATAGACTGCAGGCTAAACTATAGACTAGACTATAGACTAGACTATAGAATTGACCATAGACTAGACTATAGACTATAGGCTAGAATTTAAACTAGACAATAGACTAGATTATATACTAGACTATAGGCTAGACTATAGACTAGACTATAGACTAGACTATAGACTAGACTATAGACTAGACTATAGACTAGACTATAGACTAGACTATAGACTAGACTAGACTAGACTATAGACTAATAGACTAGACTATAGACTAGACTATAGACTAGACTATAGACTAGACTATAGACTAGACTATAGACTAGACTATAGACTAGACTATAGACTAGACTATAGACTAGACTATAGACTAGAACTCTACACTAGACCTCTAGACTAGACTATAGACTAGACTATAGACTAGACTATAGACTAGACTAGACTAGACTATAGACTAGACTATAGACTAGGACTATAGACTAGACTAATAGACTAGTGAACTATAGACTAGACTATAGACTAGGATTATAGGACTAGACTATAGACTAGACTATAGGACTAGGACTATAGACTAGACTTAGACTAGACTAGACTAGATATAGACGTAGACTATAGACAGACTATAAGACTAGACTATAGACTAGACTATAGGCTAGACTATAGACTAGACTATAGACGAGACTATAGGACTACTATAGACTAGACTATAGACTAGACTATACGACTATAGACTAGCTAGACTAGACTATAGACTAGACTATAGACTAGACTATAGACTAGACTATAGACTAGACTATAGACTAGACTATAGACTAGACTATAGACTAGACTATAGACTAGACTATAGACTAGACTATAGACTAGACTATAGACTAGACTATAGACTAGACTATAGACTAGACTTAGAACTAGACTATAGACTAGCAACTATAGACTAGACTATAGACTAGACCTATAGACTAGACTATAGACCTAGACTAGAGACTAGACGAGAGACTAGACTATAGACCTAGACTATAGACTAGACTATAGACTAGACTATAGACTAGAACTATAGACTAGACTATAGACTAGACTATAGAACTAGACTATAGACGAGACTATAGACTAACTATAGACTAGACTATAGACTAGACTATAGACTAGAACTATAGACTAGACTATAGACTAGACTATAAGACTAGACTATAGACTAGACTAGAAGACTAGACTATAGAACTAGACTATAGACTAGACATAAAGCTAGACTAGAGACCTAGACTATAGACTAGAACTATAGACTAGAACTATAGACTAGACTACTATAGACTAGACTATAGACCTAGACTATAGACTAGACTATAGATATACTATAGACTAGACTATAGACTAACTAATAGACTATACTATATACTAGACTATAGACTAGACTATAACTATACTATGACTAGACTATAGACTAGACTATAGACTAGACTTTAGACTAGACTATGACTAGACTATAAGACTAGACTATGACTAGACCTATGACTAGACTAATGACTAGACTATAGACTAGACTATAGACTAGACTATAGACTAGACTATAGACTAGACTATAGACTAGACTATAGACTAGACTATAGACTAGACTATAGACTAGACTATAGACTAGACTATAGACTAGACTATAGACTAGACTATAGACTAGACTATAGACTAGACTATAGACTAGACTATAGACTAGACTATAGACTAGACTATAGACTAGACTATAGACTAGACTATAGACTAGACTATAGACTAGACTATAGACTAGACTATAGACTAGACTATAGACTAGACTATAGACTAGACTATAGACTAGACTATAGACTAGACTATAGACTAGACTATAGACTAGACTATAGACTAGACTATAGACTAGACTATAGAGACTATAGACTAGACTATAGACTAGACTATAGACTAGACTATAGACTAGACTATAGACTAGACTATAGACTAGACTATAGACTAGACTATAGACTAGACTATAGACTAGACTATAGACTAGACTATAGACTAGACTATAGACTAGACTATAGACTAGACTATAGACTAGACTATAGACTAGACTATAGACTAGACTATAGACTAGACTATAGACTAGACTATAGACTAGACTATAGACTAGACTATAGACTAGACTATAGACTAGACTATAGACTAGACTATAGACTAGACTATAGACTAGACTATAGACTAGACTATAGACTAGATTATAGACTAGACTACAGACCAGATTATAGACTAGACTATATACTAGACTATAGACTAGACTATAGACTAGACTATAGACTTGATTATAGACTAGACTATAGACTAGACTATAGACTAGACTATAGACTAGACTATAGACTTGATTATAGACTAGACTATAGACTAGACTATAGACTAGACTATAGACTAGACTATAGACTAGACTATAGACTAGACTATAGACTAGACTATAGACTAGACTATAGACTAGACTATAGACTAGACTATAGACTAGACTATAGACTAGACTATAGACTAGACTATAGACTAGACTATAGACTAGACTATAGACTAGACTATAGACTAGACTATAGACTAGACTATAGACTAGACTATAGACTAGACTATAGCTAGACTATAGACTAGACTATAGACTAGACTATAGACTAGACTATAGACTAGACTATAGACTAGACTATAGACTAGACTATAGACTAGACTATAGACTAGACTATAGACTAGACTATAGACTAGACTATAGACTAGACTATAGACTAGACTATAGACTAGACTATAGACTAGACTATAGACTAGACTATAGACTAGACTATAGACTAGACTATAGACTAGACTATAGACTAGACTATAGACTAGACTATAGACTAGACTATAGACTAGACTATAGACTAGACTATAGACTAGACTATAGACTAGACTATAGACTAGACTATAGACTTGATTATAGACTAGACTAGACTATAGACTAGACTATAGACTAGACTATAGAATAGACTATAGACTAGACTATAGACTAGACTATAGACCAGACTATAGACCAGACTATAGACTAGGACTATAGACTTGACTGTAGACCACGCTAGAGACTAGACTATGCAAAAAAACAAATGTTGTTAATTTAAATAAATTTTCTATTTATTTGAATCATCTTGTCTTATTAACAATTCAATACAATTTTAAAGCCTAAAAGTATGCAATAGTTTGTCTACTGATTTTTATATACAAATGTTAAATGAAATAATTTTAAATGCTGCGGCTATCGGCAACAAAATCTTCAGGGCTGACATTCTAAAATAGAAAATACATAAATAAGTTATTAAAAAAAAAACACATAAAAAATCTTTATCTACAGTCTAGTCTATTGTCTAGTCTATAGTCTGGTCTATTGTCTAGTCTATAGTCTGGTCTATAGTCTGGTCTATAGTCTGGACTATAGTCCAGTCTATAGTCTGGTCTATAGTCTGGTCTATAGTCTAGTCTATAGTCTAGTCTATAGTCTAGTCTATAGTCTAGTCTATAGTCTATAGTCTAGTCTATAGTCTAGTCTATAGTCTAGTCTATAGTCTAGTCTATAGTCTAGTCTATAGTCTAGTCTATAGTCTAGTCTATAGTCTAGTCTATAGTCTAGTCTATAGTCAAGTCTATAGTCTAGTCTATAGTCTAGTCTATAGTCTAGTCTATAGTCTAGTCTATAGTCTAGTCTATAGTCTAGTCTATAGTCTAGTCTATAGTCTAGTCTATAGTCTAGTCTATAGTCTAGTCTATAGTCTAATCTATAGTCTAGTCTATAGTCTAGTCTATAGTCTAATCTATAGTCTAGCCTATAGTCTAGTCTATAGTCTAGTCTGTAGTCTAGTCTATAGTCTAGTCTATAGTCTAGTCTATAGTCTAATCTATAGTCTTGTCTATAGTCTAGTCTATAGTCTAGTCTATAGTCTAATCTTGAGTCTAGCCTATAGTCTAGTCTATAGTCTAATCTATAGTCTAGCCTATAGTCTAGACTTTAGTCTAGTCTATAGTCTATGGTCTAGCCTATATTCTGGTCTATAGTCTGGTCTATAGTATAGTCTATAATCTAGTCCATAATATATAGTCTTTATCATAAAACTATAAACTTACTTTCCGATTTTTGCCATCCAACTTCATTATTATCCTTTTCATTTGCCTCCTTCAACCACTCAAACAAGGGCTTATAGTATTCCAATAAACCATTGATATTTAACTCCTCTGAGTCCACTAAAACTTTAAGGACCTCTTTAAAGCCCACCGAAGAACCCAAAGACATGGCTTTGCTATACGATAAAGTATAATATTAAAATCTCTATAAAATAGTTGCAGCTTTAAAACTTACTAAATCTTTTCACCCACTACATGATGACCAGTCAGGTCACACATATCTAAAGGTTTCTCGGGATCGCCCTTAACATATTCTCCGGTTAAAGAGCAAAAGTGTTCTAACAATTGATACTGCAAAACTATGCTGTAAATTTGGGTAGTATATTGATCATCCACTTCCATAAGTAATTTAGCGGGAGCATCAAAATCGGAATTTGATCGGGAAACAGGAGGTTCAGCTCCGGTATAGTCTTCAGTCAGACGCCAATAGGCACAGTTATCATTGATATCGATATGTTTATCTATAACATCCAAACGATAACGTTCCAAAATATAGAAAACAGGAATCAAGAAAATAGTGCGAAGACCCTGAGAAACAAAAGATCAATTAGAATGTTCTTATAAAATATTGATTCGACCACCTACATGCACATATAACCTATTGATACGGGCTTCTTTGGTGCTGTATGAAGAGTCTACTAATTTCAATCTCTCCAAATATTTAGGTGAAGAGGCAGTCAAAGAGAAGAATTTACCCAAAGCATCACTTAAATTGGGTATAGGTTCTTCTTGGTACAAAGTAGTAAGATTTTCATAGGCCCGGTAATAGTAGACATCTGACAAAGCCTCAAACATATTGAAAAAGGTGGGCTCACTGATGAGAGGACAATAGGAAAAGTTCACATGATTTAAGCCATAGAAAGACCAGGCCTTATGCCAGCAATGATCATCCTCTAAATCAGCTTTGGCCTCACAGCTGTCCTGCCAAAAGTTTCTGGAATTACAAAGAAATAATCAATGTTCTCTTGCTGTATAATTTCGATTTTACTTACTCCTCTAATGGCGGCATTCCCAGGGATCTAAAGAACTCTTTGGCATTCCAAAAGTTAATCTGAGCATTTGTCACGCCTCTCTTTAATAAACTATCGGTAATATTGGGCAATTTGGTCATATTGAAGGGTACATCCATAGACCAGCCTGCTTCTCCCAAATGAAAAGCATTGCCTATGAATATCTCCGCTAATTGTTGGGGATAGGGTTTATTGTATTCGATCAATTCTGGACCATATTTCAAACGCAATTGGCCTCTAATATAAGCATGAAATTGTACAAATAATGGCTTCAAATCGGACATTATCCTCTCCAAGTGGGTGGATATAGTAGAGCTGCTTTCACCAATATCCTTATGCCAGAAATCGGAAGGTTTGGAAAATCCTAAAAATTATGTATGGTTAAAATTAAACATGTTTTTCTAATGAAAAGTTTCTCGATATCGCAAGAAAACTGGGTCTTGACTTTCCATTCACACTCACCATTCATTTTCGCTGTCTTCCGATACAACTCTACAAACTTTTGAAAATCTTCCCTCGATGCTATGCCCGTCTTACGACGCCATTCCAACCAATAGTATTCGATTTCGCGCACATCATCGGTAGAGTGAAGAATATTTTGTACTTCGGGTATCAATCTTAAATCACAACGTTCCGGTTCCCTAAACGAACACAATTTAACATTTTTATAAATATCACTCATATTACTAGTGACAGCATAGAGCAGTTCCAAATCTTCTACGGGCAAAACCTCATAACCCACTTCGGGTATAAGAGACAATTGCCTTTTTAAATCTTTATTCTCCAAAGGTATTCTCTTGAATTTTGCCACTTTAGTAGAAATACTGTGTATAAAACGCATAATCTGTTGTGTGGCTATCTCGGACTGTAACATGGCTATGAGGTCATTGGGGCCTTTGATTTCATTTTGCCAATTGGCCATGACTTCTTTGTTGTAGAGAAAGGCTAGACGATGATTGACCGCTTCCAAAAAGTTGGAAACTTCCAATTCATTATCTGCAACATCGGCTTGACAACCGACTAGCAAGAGTAAGACTAGGGACCCTAAGAGTAGACAGCGTAGGTCCATTTTGGCAATAAACTGGAATAAAAAAAATTATTTACTTTTAAGTAATTAATTAAGAATATTTTAGATGCTTTTTAAATACTATTAAGCGAAAATATTCAACTTATTGAAAAAGTATAATACTAAAGACGTGTGATTTTCTTTAAAATAAACAACATAAAATGTTAATTATTTTAGTAAATATTTATTTTATTAGTTTAATATTTATGTCTGTGTAGCTTAATTCTTTTATTGGTGCGTATTTAAAGAAAATGGAATTAATCGAAATTAACACACCTGTGATTAACTCAAATTTTGCATTTGCAAAATTGAACTAGATCTAAACTATAAATGTATTTGAAAATATACAAAACTGAACTAGAACTCAACTCGAAATCAGAGCTAGAACTGAACTAGAATTGAACTAGAACTAAACTAGAACTGAACTAGAACTGAAATAGAACTGCACTAGAACTGAACTAGAACTGAACTAGAACTGAACTAGAACTGAACTAGAACTGAACTAGAACTGAACTAGAACTGAACTAGAACTGAACTAGAACTGAACTAGAACTGAACTAGAACTAAACTAGAACTGAACTAGAACTGAACTAGAACTGAACTAGAACTGAACTAGAACTGAACTAGAACTGAACTAAAACTGAACTAGAACTGAACTAGAATTGAACTAGAACTGAACTAGAACTGAACTAGAACTGAACTGGAACTGAACTAGAACTGAACTAGAACTGAACTAGAACTGAACTAGAACTGAACTAGAACTGAACTAACTAGAACTGAACTAGAACTGAACTAGAACTGAACTAGAACTGAACTAGAACTGAAACTAGAACTGAACTAGAACTGAACTAGAACTGAACTAGAAACTGAACTAGAACTGAACTAGAACTGAACTAGAACTGAACTAGAACTGAACTAGAACTGAACTAGAACTGAACTAGAACTGAACTAGAACTGAACTAGAACTGAACTAGAACTGAACTAGAACTGAACTAGAACTGAACTAGAACTGAACTAGAACTGAACTAGAACTGAACTAGAACTGAACTAGAACTGAACTAGAACTGAACTAGAACTGAACTAGAACTGAACTAGAACTGAACTAGAACTGAACTAGAACTGAACTAGAACTGAACTAGAACTGAACTAGAACTGAACTAGAACTGAACTAGAACTGAACTAGACTGACTAGAATGAACTAGAACTGAACTAGAACTGAACTAGAACTGAACTAGAACTGAACTAGAACTGAACTAGAACTGAACTAGAACTGAACTAGAACTGAACTAGAACTGAACTAGAACTGAACTAGAACTGAACTAGAACTGAACTAGAACTGAACTAGAACTGAACTAGAACTGAACTAGAACTGAACTAGAACTGAACTAGAACTGAACTAGAACTGAACTAGAACTGAACTAGAACTGAACTAGAACTGAACTAGAACTGAACTAGAACTGAACTAGAACTGAACTAGAACTGAACTAGAACTGAACTAGAACTGAACTAGAACTGAACTAGAACTGAACTAGAACTGAACTAGAACTGAACTAGAACTAACTAGAACTGAACTAGAACTGAACTAGAACTGAACTAGAACTGAACTAGAACTGAACTAGAACTGAACTAGAACTGAACTAGAACTGAACTAGAACTGAACTAGAACTGAACTAGAACTGAACTAGAACTGAACTAGAACTGAACTAGAACTGAACTAGAACTGAACTAGAACTGAACTAGAACTGAACTAGAACTGAACTAGAACTGAACTAGAACTGAACTAGAACTGAACTAGAACTAGAACTGAACTAGAACTGAACTAGAACTGAACTAGAACGAACTAGAACTGAAGAAACTGAACTAGAACTGAACTAGAACTGAACTAGACTGACAACTGAACTAGAAACTGAACTAGAACTGAACTAGAACTGAACTAGAACTGAACTGAACTGAACTAGAACTGAACTAGAACTGAACTAGAACTGAACTAGAACTGAACTAGAACTAGAACCTGAACTAGAACTGAACTAGAACGAACTAGAACTGAACTAGAACTGAACTAGAACTGAACTAGAACTGAATAGAACTGAACTAGAACTGAACTAGAAATGAACTAGAACTGAACTAGAACTGAACTAGAACTGAACTAGGAATGAACTAGAACTGAACTAGAACTGAACTAGAACTGAACTAGAACTGAACTAGAACTGAACTAGAACTGAACTAGAACTGAACTAGAACTGAACTAGAAACTGAACTAGAACGAACTAGAACTGAACTAGAACTGAACTAGAACTGAACTAACAGAACTAGAACCGAACTGAACTGAACTAGAACTGAACTAGAACTGAACTAGAACTGAACTAGACTGAACTAGAACTGAACTTGACTGAACTAGAACAGAACTAGAACTGAACTGGAACTGAACTAGAACTGAACTTGAACTGAACTTGAACTGAACTAGAACAGAACTAGAACTGAACTAGAACTGAACTAGAACTGAACTAGAACTGAACTTGAACTGAACTAGAAGAGACTAGAACTGAACTAGAACTGAACTAGAACTGAACTAGAACTGAACTAGAACTGAACTAGAACTGAACTAGAACTGAACTAGAACTGAACTAGAACTGAACTAGAACTGAACTAGAACTGAACTAGAACTGAACTAGAACTAAACTGGAACTAACTAGATGATTTACATTTCTCATGATATCGTCTTTAAGAGATGCGTGAAATCTGAAATTTTCACACCACAACTTGTTGATTACAAATCCAACGGAAATCCTTCATTAATGCAACGAAATCTAAACCTCAGTTTCATAACTTTAGAGTTTTCTTTATAAATTAATTGTAATTGTAAAAAATATGTAGTAACCAAACAATTGTAATTAAAGCCTAAACTACACCTGTTTGTTGGTTACAAACACAAATTAGCTTAAATCGTAAAACCAGTTAAATAATGAAAAAACGAAACACATAAATGAATAAATAAATATAAATGGTTACAAACAAATTATGCCATAATTCATTAATTATTATTTTTTATTGTTTCTTTGAGACCAACAGCTCAGTCTATTGTTTTGGTTTTTAAAATTATGAAAAAAACATAATTAACATTTCAAAGCATTTTAGTTTAAAGTGTAACAATTTTATGCAGAAATAAAACAAATAAATATCATTAACACAAATTCAAAATAAAAAACTGCGAATATTTAGGTTTTTAGCTTATAAAAGCAAAAATTTAAATGATTTCATAAATCTTCATTTAAAATTTAAATTCTTGTTTATTTTTTTTTATTTCAAACAAATTTCATTCACTTTCATTTGTCACTTGAAAGTGACCAAAATGTTGATGAGAAAATACACTTTTTCTTAGCCACAATTTTATTTTAAACATTTGTTGGTTTTTTTTTCACTTTTAACTGGGTACATAGTTTTCTAGGTCAATAACTTGTTGAACATAAGTAAATATTCTCTATTACCCGCTAGTAAACTTACTTAGACGAACGTGACTAGTTGTTGTATAAATTTGTAAATAAAATGTTTGTGTTTATTTTTCGAATTTTTCTAACTTCAAATATTTTTCAATTACCTCGCTTAAGCGTTTCTAAACCAAGACTAAAAATCCAATTCAAATGCTACCACCATCAAAGTATAAACCAGACAGAGTCATTCATTCGTTTTAGTCACTTTAAAAGCATAGAAAACCATTAATTTATTTTAATGATGGTTGGATGCATCCATCCATCCATTCATACGCTTATCTACATTCATAGTTACTTGTCTTTGTACTCGCTTTTTTGCTTTTTTTTTTAAATTCATAACTTTATTTGTGATTTTCTCTTTTTTTAAGCCGGCTTTTAAAACCAAAGCTAATCTTTAACCCAATCTCTTTTACTCTCTCTCTCTTGATTACAAATTCAAATGAAGAGAAATAAATATGTGATCGGTTTTATAAAAATAGCAGCAAATGTAAGTCAAGCCGAATACTAAATTATTCGGTATTAAAATAAAGAATAAAGAAAGTTTAAGAAAATCATTGATCACTATAACAGAACTAGAACAGAACTAGAACAGAACTAGAACAGAACTAGAACAGAACTAGAACAGAACTAGAACAGAACTAGAACAGAACTAGAACAGAACTAGAAGAGAACTAGAACAGAACTAGTACAGAACTCGAACAGAACTAGAACAGAACTAGAACAGAACTAGAACAGAACTAGAACAGAACTAGAACAGAACTAGAAACAGAACTAGAACAGAACTAGAACAGAACTAGAACAGAACTAGAACAGAACTAGAACAGAACTAGAACAGAACTAGTACAGAACTAGAACAGAACTAGAACAGAACTAGAACAGAACAGAACTAGAACAGAACTAGAACAGAACTAGAACAGAACTAGAACAGAACTAGAACAGAACTAGAACAGAACTAGAACAGAACTAGAACAGAACTAGAACAGAACTAGAACAGAACTAGAACAGAACTAGAACAGAACTAGAACAGAACTAGAACAGAACTAGAACAGAACTAGAACAGAACTAGAACAGAACTAGAACAGAACTAGAACACTAGAACAGAACTAGTACAGAACTAGAACAGAACTAGAACAGAACTAGAACAGAACTAGAACAGAACTAGAACAGAACTAGAACAGAACTAGAACAGAACTAGAACAGAACTAGAACAGAACTAGTACAGAACTAGAACAGAACTAGAACAGAACTAGAACAGAACTAGAACAGAACTAGAACAGAACTAGAACAGAACTAGAACAGAACTAGAACAGAACTAGAACAGAACTAGAACAGAACTAGAACAGAACTAGAACAGAACTAGAACAGAACTAGAACAGAACTAGAACAGAACTAGAACAGAACTAGAACAGAACTAGAACAGAACTAGAACAGAACTAGAACAGAACTAGTACAGAACTAGAACAGAACTAGAACAGAACTAGAACAGAACTAGAACAGAACTAGAACAGAACTAGAACAGAACTAGAACAGAACTAGAACAGGACTAGAACAGAACTAGAACAGAACTAGACAGAACTAGAACAGAACTAGAACAGAACTAGAACAGAACTAGAACAGAACTAGAACAGAACTAGAACAGAACTAGAACAGAACTAGAACAGAACTAGAACAGAACTAGAACAGAACTAGAACAGAACTAGAACAGAACTAGACAGAACTAGAACAGAACTAGAACAGAACTAGAACAGAACTAGAACAGAACTAGAACAGAACTAGAAAGAACTAGAACAGAACTAGAACAGAACTAGAACAGAACTAGAACAGAACTAGACAGAACTAGAACAGAACTAGAACAGAACTAGAACAGAACTAGAACAGAACTAGAACAGAACTAGAACAGAACTAGAACAGAACTAGAACAGAACTAGAACAGAACTAGAACAGAACTAGAACAGAACAGAACTAGAACAGAACTAGAACAGAACTAGAACAGAACTAGAACAGAAAACTAGAACAGAACTAGAACGAACTAGAACAGACACTAGAACAGAACTAGAACAGAACTAGAACAGAACTAGAACAGAACTAGAACAGAACTAGAACAGAACTAGAACAGAACTAGAACAGAACTAGAACAGAACTAGAACAGAACTAGAACAGAACTAGAACAGAACTAGACAGAACTAGAACAGAACTAGAACAGAACTAGAACAGAACTAGAACAGAACTAGAACAGAACTAGAACAGAACTAGAACAGAACTAGACAGAACTAGAACAGAACTAGAACAGAACTAGAACAGAACTAGAACAGAACTAGAACAGAACTAGAACAGAACTAGAACACAACTAGAACAACTAGAACACAACTAGAACAGAACAAGAACAGAACTAGAACAGAACTAGAACAGAACTAGAACAGAACTAGAACAGAACTAGAACAAACTAGAACAGAACTAGAACAGAACTAGAACAGAACTAGAACAGAACTAGAACAGAACTAGAACAGAACTAGAACAGAACTAGAACAGAACTAGAACAGAACTAGAACAGAACTAGAACAGAACTAGAACAGACTAGACAGAACTAGAACAGAACTAGAACAGAACTAGAACAGAACTAGAACAGAACTAGAACAGAACTAGAACATAACTAGAACAGAACTAGAACAGAACTAGAACAGAACTAGAACAGAACTAGAACAGAACTAGAACAGAACTAGAACAGAACTAGAACAGAACTAGAACAGAACTTGATTAGAACTAGAACAGAACTAGAACAGAACTAGAACAGAACTAGAACAGAACTAGAACAGAACTAGAACAGAACTAGAACAGAACTAGAACAGAACTAGAACAGAACTAGAACAGAACAGAACTAGAACAGAACTAGAACAGAACTAGAACAGAACTCGAACAGAACTAGAACAGAACTGAACACAGAATTAGGAACAGAAATTAGAACAGAACTAGAACAACTAGAACAGAACTAGAACAGAACTAGAACAGAACTAGAACCGAACTAGAAACAGAACTAGAACGAACTAGAACAGAACTAGAAACAGAACTAGAAACAGCAACTAGAACAGAACTAGAACAGAAACTAGAACAGACTAGAACATTAGAACAGAACTAGAACAGAACTAGAACAGACTAGAACAGAAACTAGAACAGACTAGAACAGAACTAGAACAGAACTAGACAGAACTAGAACAGAACTAGAACAGAACTAGAAGCAGAACTAGAACAAGAACGAGAACAGCAACTAGAACACGAACTAGAACCGAACTAGAACAGAACTAGAAACAGACCTTAGAACAGAACTAGAAACAGAAACTAGAACAGAACTAGAACAGAACAGAACAGAACTAGAACAGAACTAGAACAGAACTAGAACAGAACTAGAACAGAACTAGAACAGAACTAGAACAGAACTAGAACAGAACTAGAACAGAACTAGAACAGAACTAGAACAGAACTAGAAAGAACTAGAACAGAACTAGAACAGAACTAGAACAGAACTAGAACAGAACTAGAACAGAACTAGAACAGAACTAGAACAGAACTAGAACAGAACTAGAACAGAACTAGAACAGAACTAGAACAGAACTAGAACAGAACTAGAACAGAACTAGAACAGAACTAGAACAGAACTAGAACAGAACTAGAACAGAACTAGAACAGAACTAGAACAGAACTAGAACAGAACTAGAACAGAACTAGAACAGAACTAGAACAGAACTAGAACAGAACTAGAACAGAACTAGAACAGAACTAGAACAGAACTAGAACAGAACTAGAACAGAACTAGAACAGAACTAGAACAGAACTAGAACAGAACTAGAACAGAACTAGAACAGAATTAGGACAGAATTAGAACTAGACAGAACTAGAACAGAACTAGAACAGAACTAGAACAGAACTAGAACAGAACTAGAACAGAACTAGAACAGAACTAGAACAGAACTAGAACAGAACTAGAACAGAACTAGAACAGAACTAGAACAGAACTAGAACAGAACTAGAACAGAACTTGAACAGAATTAGAACAAAACTAGAACATAACTAGAAGAGAACTAGAAGAGAACTAGAAGAGAACTAGAACAGAACTAGAACAGAACTAGAACAGAACTAGAACAGAACTAGAACAGAACTAGAACAGAACTAGAACAGAACTATAACACAACTAGAACAGAACTAGAACAGAACAGAACAGAACTAGAACAGAACTTGAACAGAACTAGAACAGAACTTGAACAGAACTAGAACAGAACTAGAACAGAACTAGAACAGAACTAGAACAGAACTAGAACAGAACTAGAACAGAACTAGAACAGAACTAGAACAGAACTAGAACAGAACTAGAACAGAACTAGAACTAGAACTAACAGAAGTAGAATAGCACTACAACTGAACTAGAACTGAATTAGAACTAAACTAGAACGCATCTAGAACTGAACTAGAACAGAACTAGAACAGAAGCAGAATAGCACTACAACTGAACTTGAACTGAATTAGAACTAAACTAGAGCGCATCTAGGACTGAACTAGAACTTAACTAGGTATAACTTAACTACTACTGAACTAGAAACTAAGACAAATCTACGCAATAATGAGCAAAAAGTTTATTTGTTTCGAGATAGTCTGAAGTTTTTACTCCTTTTTAGACTGTACATTACTAAGTAAGCTTGTTTAAGGCAGTCAGATGGTCATACAGACATAAGACTCAGACTCGACTCAGAATTGCATAGGGACCCAGTATATATATACTTCGTTGGTTCTCAGATAAATATATCTTGATGTTACACACTGAGTTTCAAACTTATATATGCCCCCTATCAGCACTGATGCTGGTGGAGTGTATAATAATGATGTCGTAACTTCGCGTGTATTGCACTCCCCTAATCTACAGAAAACAGATGTAATTTGAAACTACTTAATCGTTTTTTTAATTTTAAAATTCTTTTAAAAAATTTTAACAACTAAAAGTTTTTTTTGAATTTCTTTTTATTTTAATACTGTTTTTTTTAATAACAAAAATGTATACTTTAAGTGCTTAATAAAATCTTTAAATAGTTTAAAATAGTTTGGAAGTTAAGACTACCACGTGAGGAAATTATGCTGAAACACATTCTGCAAAAAAAAAGAACAAAAACAAAATTAGTTTCTATCTCTAACAAAAAGATCAAGAACAAATAAAACTTACTATCCGATTTGGTCCAACCAATATGAACATTATTCTTCTTGTTTTCAGCTTCCAACCAGACACGCAAAGGTTCGAAATATTCAGCAATAGCCTTGCCAGTCATAGTGCGTTCACCATTGAAAGCTTCCAATGCATCAGGCCAGGGTTTGGAGGCACCCATGGACAACATTTTTCTGCAAAAAAAGAAAAAATATTAGCATTTCTTTAGACCTTAAACTAAATGGTCCACTTACTCGAAAGCTTCACCAGCAGCCAAGCTACCATAGATATCACAGTTATCCAAAGGCAATTCAGGATTGGTGGGATCATATTGACCGGCCTTAATGCAAGCAGACTTATAGAATTGGAATTGAATGATGAAGGAGACCAAATATCTCAAATATTCAACATCAGCAGAGACGTGGTATTTGGCGGGGGCATCAAAGTCAGATTCATTACGTACTACTGGAGGTTCAATGCCAGAGTATTCTTCACGCAATTTCCAGAAGGCACAATTCCAGTTGGACTTGTCTACTTGACCGCGGAACAAAGCCCAACGGTATTTATCCATGGTGAAGGCAAAGGCAAGAAGACGATCTTATCCAAGGCCTGACAAAAGATATATTAAGAAATGTTTCGGATCATTTAAGGGTAAATACTTACAGTCAAGAACAATTGATTGATGCGAGCTTCATCATCACGCACATAGTCCTTCAACAAACCAACACGTTCCAAATGTTTGGGAGTAGAGACAGACAAAGACAAAACATCACCAACAGCTTCATGGAAACCAGGATTGGCACCAGTACGATAGACGAAAGGTTGATGTTGGTATTGCAAGAAATATTGAATGTGACCCAATTCGTGGTGAACAGTGAAGAATTGATCTTGAGTAACACGAGTGCATTGCTTAATGCGCACATCATCGACCAAATAGAAGTCCCAAGCAGAAGCATGACAAACCAAATCACGACCATCGGTGGGTTTCTCCAAGATACTCTTGTCCCAGAAGTCCCTGTAAAAATAAATTTTAAACTGAAGACTATTGCAAACCGGTAAAGTGTCAACCAAACTTACTGAGGCAATTTCTTCAAACCCATGGAGGTAAAGAAATCATCACCCATTTGGAACATTTTCAAGGGTGTATAACCTTGTTTAACCATTTCGTTGCTAACATCAATCAAAGGCTTCTCAGGGAAGGGTGAAACAATATCGGCAATTTCAGACCATTGTTGAGCCCACATATTACCCAGTAAATGCATAGGAATAGGACCAGTTTCGGAAACAACATCATCACCATAGTGTTGACGCAAACGATAGCGCACATAACCATGAACTTGATGGTACAAAGGTTTAATATCTTCGAAAATATCTTCCAATTGTTGTTCAATGGTATCGTCCTCATATTCAGCCAACCACATTTCTGCGCCAGATTTGTATTCTAGAATTAAAAGTGAAATGGTTAAAGACCATTAAAGACAAATTTGCTTCCTACTCACCATTCAATTTAGCAGCCTTGGTATTCAATTCAATATATTTCTCGAAAGCGGTACGTGTGGGAGCACCAGCCTTATCGTAAAACTCACGCCAGTAGTATTTCAATTCCTCGGGATCACGGCTCTTGGTAATAACCTCTTCGATTTCAGGATCCAAAGACAAATCACACTTGGTCTCGTCCTTATAATCACAAACGCGTACCTTGGCAAAGTTCGATTCCATAGAAGACAAAGTATTCAATAGCTCAGCATAATCTTCTTCGGATAAAGCAGCATAACCCAATTTAGACAACATTTTGAATTGACGTTTCAAATCGTCCGATTGGTAGGTGCGCCAATTGAACTTTTGAATATCCAGGGAAACTTCCTTCATGTACTTGGCTACTTCGGCGGAAATTTCATTCTTCTTGCGTTCATTTTCATCGGTTATATTAGAACCATAAGCCCAAGAGGCCTCAGTCTCCAAGTTGGTACGTTTGGCGATTTCAGCATTAAGGTTCTTAAGGTATTCAGCAGCTGTGATTTCCTCTTTGACGCCACAGTGGCAAAGCTGTACAGAAAATAATACATTATTACAATGGATTTGGAACAACTGGTTAAAAACAAACTTACCGCCAAACTGGCCAATAATGTAACAACAAATAATTGCATGTTAATGTTAAGACTCTGTAAGGAAATTAATTTAAAAAATTTTAATTAATTAAATGTCAGTTTATTTTAATGTTAAAGTGCAGTAAAGTTTTATAGTACAAAAAAGTTTTAATTACTTTATCTATTGCATTTGTATTATCTTAAAGTTTAATTAATTTTAAGTGGAACATTTTAGGAATGTGGGAAATTAGCAACTTATACTTATCGCTTTTAAATGACATGTGCAAGATTTAACGAGTGCGAGATAATTAATCAAGTGCCTAATATTGCTTTAAACTTTATAAACTAAAAGAGTTTTGGAACTGAAGTAATAAGGAACTAGAACAGAACTAGAACTAGAATAGAACTAGAACAGAACTAGAACAGAACTAGAACAGAACTAAAACAGAACTAGAACAGAACTAGAACAGAACTAGAACAGAACTAGAACAGAACTAGAACAGAACTAGAACAGAACTAGAACAGAACTAGAACAGAAACAGAAATAGAACAGAATTAGAACAGAACAGAACAGAACTAGAACAGAACTAGAACAGAACTAGAACAAAACTAGAACAGAACTAGAACAGAACTAGAACAGAACTAGAACAGAACTAGAACAGAACTAGAACAGAACTAGAACAGAACTAGAACAGAACTAGAACAGAACTAGAACAGAACTAGAACAGAACTAGAACAGAACTAGAACAGAACTAGAACAGAACTAGAACAGAACTAGAACAGAACTAGAACAGAAGTAGAACAGAACTAGAACAGAACTAGAACAGAACTAGAACAGAACTAGAACAGAACTAGAACAGAACTAGATCATAACTAGAACAGAACTAGAACAGAACTAGAACAGAACTAGAACAAGAACAGAACTAAACAGAACATAACTAGAACAGAACTAGAACAGAACTAGAACAGAACTAGAAACAGAACTAAAACAGAACTAGAACAGAACTAGTACAGAACTAGAACAGAACTAGAACAGAACTAGAACAGAACTAGAACAGAACTAGAACAGAACTAGAACAGAACTAGAACAGAACTAGAACAGAACTAGAACAGAACTAGAACAGAACTAGAACAGAACTAGAACAGAACTAGAACAGAACTAGACAGAACTAGAACAGAACTAGAACAGAACTAGAACAGAACTAGAACAGAACTAGAACAGAACTAGAACAGAACTAGAACAGAACTAGAACAGAACTAGAACAGAACTAGAACAGAACTAGAACAGAACTAGAACAGAACTAGAACAGAACTAGAACTAGAACAGAACTAGAACAGAACTAGAACAGAACTAGAACAGAACTAGAACAGAACTAGAACAGAACTAGACTAGAACAGAACTAGAACAGAACTAGAACAGAACTAGAACAGAACTAGAACTAGAAACTAGAACTAGAACTAGAACTAGAACTAGAACAGAACTAGAACAGAACTAGAACAGAACTAGAACAGAACTAGAACAGAACTAGAACAGAACTAGAACAGAACTAGAACAGAACTAGGAACAGAACTAGAACAGAACTGGAACAGAACTAGAACAGAACTAGAACAGAACTAGAACAGAACTAGAACAGAACTAGAACAGAACTAGAACAGAACTAGAACAGAACTAGAACAGAACTAGAACAGAACTAGAACAGAACTAGAACAGAACTAGAACAACAGAACTAGAACAGAACTAGAACAGAACAGAACTAGAACAGAACTAGAACAGAACTAGAACAGAACTAGAACAGAACAGAACTAGAACAGAACTAGAACAGAACTAGAACAGAACTAGAACAGAACTAGAACAGAACTAGAACAGAACTAGAACAGAACTAGAACAGAACTAGAACAGAACAGAACTAGAACAGAACTAGAACAGAACTAGAACAGAACTAGAACAGAACTAGAACAGAACTAGAACAGAACTAGAACAGAACTAGAACAGAACAGAACTAGAACAGAACTAGAACAGAACAGAACTAGAACAGAACTAGAACAGAACTAGAACAGAACTAGAACAGAACTAGAACAGAACTAGAACAGAACTAGAACAGAACTAGAACAGAACTAGAACAGAACTAGAACAGAACTAGAACAGAACTAGAACAGAACTAGAACAGAACTAGAACAGAACTAGAACTAGAACAGAACTAGAACAGAACTAGAACAGAACTAGAACAGAACTAGAACAGAACTAGAACAGAACTAGAACAGAACTAGAACAGAACTAGAACAGAACTAGAACTAGAACTAGAACAGAACTAGAACAGAACTAGAATAGAACTAGAATAGAACTAGAATAGAACTAGAGCAGAACTAGCTAGAACAGAACTAGCTAGAACAGAACTAGAACAGAACTAGAACTAGAACAGAACTAGAACAGAACTAGAACAGAACTAGAACAGAACTAGAACAGAACTAGAACAGAACTAGAACAGAACTAGAACAGAACTAGAACAGAACTATAACAGAACTGGAACAGAACTAGAACAGAACTGGAACAGAACTAGAACAGAACTAGAACAGAACTAGAACAGAACTAGAACAGAACTAGAACAGAACTAGAACAGAACTAGAACAGAACTAGAACAGAACTAGAACAGAACTAGAACAGAACTAGAACAGAACTAGAACAGAACTAGAACAGAACTAGAACAGAACTAGAACAGAACTAGAACAGAACTAGAACAGAACTAGAACAGAACTAGAACAGAACTAGAACAGAACAGAACTAGAACAGAACTAGAACAGAACTAGAACAGAACTAGAACAGAACTAGAACAGAACTAGAACAGAACTAGAACAGAACAGAACTAGAACAGAACTAGAACAGAACTAGAACAGAACTAGAACAGAGCTAGAACAGAACTAAAACTAGAACAGAACTAGAACTGAACTAAACCAGAATTAAATTTGATTCTAGATCAAAACCTTTCTATTTTGGTTTATTTTGTCGCAATTTTTAATTTTTGGGAATTTGTTTCAAATTTAAGAGAGAAAGTTTCTATTTATAAATTCTGTTCAAATCTTAGAAACTGTATCTTAAGTACCAAATAATTGACTTACTTTCAAATGCTAAGCATACATTGCACTCTTTAGCTTATAAATAATTTATTATTGCAAAAAAAATTGAAGTCAATGTTTTTACGCGAAACCAAAAAAAAAATGTATAACAAAAGTTGATTAAACCAATAAATAAAACAAAATACAATACGAAAAATAAAAATAAAAAAGTTTTTTAAACCAAGTTTAGAACTTTATACAGAAATTCAATGTCATTTTAGACCTCAATGAGGTTTTAGTTGTTTCATACCATTTTTTGCAGAATAAACAAAATTAAGAATTTTAAACACGTGAATATTTTTGAAAAAAAAAATATAAACAAAAAGAGACACAACAAATAAATAAAATTAAATAAAAATGGTCAAGCTTGAATTGAATACCAATTATGGCCGTTAAAAATAAATCGTATTACGGCGATTAAAATCTGAAAAAAAATTAATAGCTTTTTGTGATTATAAAGTTAACAAATTATATTTAATTGAATTAATTTATATTAAACAATTTCTATGTAATTTTTTAAATGACTTTTATACAATAAACCTCAAGCCCCCTTTAGAAATTTATATGGAATTGAAGGTTCTTCCCCTCGGCTTAAAATTAAGAGGAAATTGTTTAAAAGGAATTGTTTTCAAAATGGAGTAATTAATTTTATATAAAATATAAATTATCTTTTTATGAGCTTGATTTACAATTTAATAAAATTTCTTCTTTTTACTTTCTTTTTATTAAAATAATCAATTTCATTTTTTTTCTCAATTGGCCTTTCATTAAGATTTCTTTTTTTTTTGAAAATTGATAAGATTGCCCTGCTACTGGTTTTAAATACAAATTTTCTTTTTTAATTTAAAGATAATAAATAGTTTTTTATTAATTTATGATCGTCAACTAAGACGTGTGTTTTCTTTTCATTTTAATCTTATCGATCGTTGAAATATCATAAATATTTAGAGAGCTATTGTAAATATTGTCAATGAATGAGTTTTCAATATTCTTCAATTACTTTAAAAAGAACTTGTTATTTCTGGAATTATGATTTTGCTGATTTTTGTCCAGAAAAGAGAGAGAGAGCTATTTAATTGATAAGCTGGGTTTTTCCTGGTATTTCTCAAAGTCCATCCAGTATTTTTCCTCAAATTTTCAATGATCTTTTACCGCAAGGATAAGGAAATTAAAATATGATAAGCTCTTAACGTTCATCTAAATTTTAGGATCGAAAAAGCCTTTTGCACTCTCTCTCACTACCTCTCAGCGCCATCTTAATATCCATATTTAAAAGATCGGAATTCTAGATAACAAGATAATATTAATAATTTATTGTCAGAGAGTGAAAGTTAAACTCTCTGGTAGGTTTTATTTCTTTTATACTGACGATCGTTGGAAATCTGATCTATCATGTTTTGATCTTTTATTTTGACCGATCTGTCATGTCTTGACGATTTATTCTGTCCGATCTTGTCTTGTATTATTATGTTTTTCTGTTGATCGTTTAAACTGATCATTTATTTAGCTGATCATATGAATTTTTATCATTTGAACTACAAACTATCATGACTTAATTATTTATTCAACTGATCGTATGAATTTTCAGCATTTGAACTACGATCTATCATGTACTGATCATTTACTTAGCTGATCGTATGTAATTTAATCATTAGAACTGTGATCTATCGTTTATTATCATGATAGTGTAGGCTACAGTCTGCTAAGTTTTGATCACTTATTCTGAGGATAAAGGAACTACAGTCTGTTATCTTACAAGGTCTTCCTGATCGTTTTTATTCCGTTTTCTTTATGTCTTAGTAATTTATATTGATGATATTTTCAACTACAATCTACTAGGACATGATGACTTATAGTAAATATCGTTTGAACTACCATCTGTTTACTAATGATCATTTATACTGATCATCGTTTAAACTACAATCTACAAGTTCTGGATGATCATTTGTATACCGATCTGTCATGTCTTGATGATTTATACTGATGATCTTTTCAACTACAATCTGCTAGGACATGATCGCTAATAGTAACTATCGTTTAAAGTACGATCTGTTAACTTGTGATCATTTTTGCTAATCGTCATTTAAACTAAAATCTGTCAGCTCTTAATGATCGTTTGTATTCGATGATCACTTATTTATTTATGCTGATCAATATTTAAACTACAATCTACAAGGTCTTAATGATTGTGATTGTATTCGATCGATCATATCTTGATAATTTATGCTGATGATCTTTTCAACTACAATCTGATAGGACATGATCACTAATAGTAACTATCGTTTAAAGTACGATCATTTATACGATCACGAGTTTAATTTATGCTGATCATCAATTAAACTAAATGATCTGCCAGCTCTTGATGATCGTTTGTATTCGATGATCACTTATAGTAACTATCGTTTAAAGTGCGATCTGTTAACTAATGATCATTTATACTGATCATCGTTTAACCGACAATCTACAGGATTTTGATGATCGTTTGTATTTCGATCTTTCATGTCTTGATGATTTATTTTGATAATATTTTTAAATACAATCTGTTGGTCACTTCTTCTAGTGATTGTTTGAACTCCAATCTGTCTTGGTTTAGCACTTATTGATTATTAACTCTGAAAAACGTTCTAACTGCGATCTCTTTTGTCATGATCATTTATTCAAAAAACCATTTGAACTGCTCTATCTGTCATGTATTGGTGAATTATTTTGACGATTGAATTTAAACTAAAATTTGTCATAATCTGATCATTTATTGTGATGACTTTTCATTTATTTTTTGAAGATCGTCATCTCATGTCATGTATTGATCATTTATTGTCGTAGTCCTTTAAACGAAAGATATGTCATGTCTTGATCACTTTTTCTGATCAATCTATCATGTCTGATGATCGTTTCAACTCCTACCTATCATATCTTGATCGTGTGAACAACAATCAAGACTTTTCATTTATTTTTTTGAAGATCATCATCTCATGTTCTATTTTGATCACATATGGCTTCATAAATTATTTTGATGATCGAGTTTGAACTAAAATTGATCAAGTCATGAGAACTTAAACAAAGAATATGCCACGTTTTGATAATCTGATGATCGTTTCAACTCCTACCTATCATACTTATCTTGTACAACAATCAAGATTTTTCATTTAGTTTTTAAAGATCGTCATCTTATGAAGATGGTGGTTCAATTTACGATCAAGTCTTAATCATTTATTTTGATGAGAATTTTAAGTACGATCTGTCCTATTTTGATCACATATGGCCTCATGAAAATTTATTATGATGATCGCTTAAACAAAAAATATGCCACATCTTGATCACTTTTTCTGATAGATCCAACATGTCTCTCTATCATATATTGATCAATTATTCCCGTGATCGTTTGAACAACAATAAAGACTTTTCATTTATTATTTGAAGATCGTTTATATTGATGAGAGTTGGAACTACGATCTGCCATTGTTTAATCATTTTTTCCGAAGATCGTTTGAACTCCGAACTGTCATGTTTTCATCATTATTCCAACAACGAACCTTTGATTTACTTATTCTAATGATCGTTTGAACTCCTATCTTTCATATAGTGATCGTTAGTTGTGATGATCGTTTTACTGTCAGGTTTTGCTAATTTATTCTGATGGTTTTCAAGTCTTGATCATTTATTTTGATGAAAATTTAAACTAAGATCTGTCATATTTTGATTATTTGTAACGAAGATCGTTTGAACTCCAAACTGTTCTATATTCATCACTTATTCTAATTATTGAACTCTAATATGTCACGCAGTGATCATTTATTCCACGCTGAATAACTTTTTAATTTCTCAATAGATCAGTTTTTGTTTCACTAGATCGTCGATCAGAAACTGTGATCAGTCCCACTGTCATTAAAAACAATAATAACAAAGTTATTATTTATTTGTTTTGTGAAAAATTATACTACAATTTTGTTATTGTTCTTTTTATTATTATCAACAATCTTTAAACAATTAAAATAAATTATGTAGAGAGAAACTTTACTTTTGCACATTAATGCATCACTAGTATATGATGAACTACTTTTTCAAAAAAATCACAAACAATTTAATAAAATTAACTAGAACAATTCTAGACATTAAATACTCAAAACCTAAAAAGTTTTAAAATTCTTTTAAAACTGTATTTGTTTTAAACATTTTTCGAAATTTTCACTTTTTTAAAGTTCAATTAAATTACGTTCACAATATGTATATAATTTATTCATCTTAATTAACACTTACGATCGTCAGTCTTAAAAACTCTTATAATTAAATCAAACTTGCGCTACTACGTACAAAGTGCGCCCACTGATCAACGCACAAAAACTGAATTTTTCTAAACAATCGATGTGTTATTTATACAAAATATACTAAAACTCAATCACATAAAACGATCGCACAATAGAACAAATATCACTGGGAGAGTTATCTCCATTTATGCTCTTGTAATGCTCTTTGCTTTTGATTGGTTTTCTATTGTATGGTAAAAACAACAAATAATTCTTTATTATCAATTGAAAATCTATTTAGAAAATATGAAAAGAAAAGATCGTTGATATTGGTAGAGTTCGTGAGAGAAAGATCATTTTCGTTCTCTGCGACTACCTGTTCGTTTTTTGTTTTTATTAAATTACTTTTTCTTGTTCTATTAGGTATTTGACATGTTGTAAATATTAATGGATAGATAAGTATGCTTTTAGTTCGAACAGGTAAAAATCATGACAATTTAATCCTCAGGAAGAAAGCTATGAAATAGTAAGGGTGTTCACTTATTCATTATAAAAGTGATCACAGATTTTCATTGTTTTGTCCCTAGCTCTTCTAGTTTAGCCAGAAAATGGACTTTTATGTTTTCACTCAAAAATCAAGTTTTCTTAGAAAATAAAAGTGATCACAGATTTTCATTGTTTTGGCCCTAGCTCTTCTAGTTTAGCCAGAAAATGGACTTTTATGTTTTCACTCAAAAATCGATTTTTCTTAGGAATTAAAAGTGATCACAGATTTTAATTGTTTTGGCCCTAGCTCTTCTAGTTTAGCCAGAAAACGGACCTTTAAGTTTTTACTCATTGTTTTGGCCCTAGCTCTTCTAGTTTGGCCAGAAAATGGACTTTTATGTTTTCACTCAAAAATCGAGTTTTCATAGGAATTAAGTGTGATCACAGATTTTCATTATTTTGGCCCTAGCTCTTCTAGTTTAGTCAGAAAATGGACTTTTATGTTTTCACTCAAAAAATCGAGTTTTCTTAGAATATAAAAGTGATCACAGATTTTCATTATTTTGGCCCTAGCTCTTCTAGTTTAGCCAGAAAATGGACTTTTATGTTTTCACTCAAAAATCGATTTTTCTTAGGAATTAAAAGTGATCACAGATTTTAATTGTTTTGGCCCTAGCTCTTCTAGTTTAGCCAGAAAATGGACTTTTATGTTTTCAATCAAAATCGAGTTTTCTTACAAAAAAAAAAATGATCACAGATTTTCATTGTTTTGGCCCTAGCTCTTCTAGTTTAGCCAGAAAATGGACTTTTATGTTTTCACTCAAAAATCGAGTTTTCTTAGGAATTAAATGTGATCACAGATTTTCATTGTTTTAGCCCTATCTCTTCTAGTTTAGCCAGAAAATGGACTTTTATGTTTTCACTCAAAAACCGAGTTTTCTTAGGAATTAAAAGTGATCACAGATTATCATTGTTTTGGCCCTAGCTCTTCTAGTTTAGCCAGAAAATGGACTTTTGTGTTTTCACTCAAAAATCAAGTTTTCTTAGAATATAAAAGTGATCACAGATTTTCATTGTTTTGGCCCTAGCTCTTCTAGTTTAGCCAGAAAATGGACTTTTATGTTTTCACTCAAAAATCGAGTTTTCTTAGGAATTAAAAGTGATCACAGATTTTAATTGTTTTGGCCCTAGCTTTTCTAGTTTAGTCAGAAAATGGACTTTTATGTTTTCACTCAAAAACTGAGTTTTCTTACGAATTAAAAGTGATCACAGATTTTCATTGTTTTGGCCCTAGCTCTTCTAGTTTGGCCAGAAAATGGACTTTTATGTTTTCACTCAAAACTCATTTTTCTTAGGAATTAAAAGTGATCACAGATTTTCGTTGTTTTGGCCCTAGCTCTTCTAGTTTAGCCAGAAAATGGACTTTTATGTTTTCACTCAAAAATCGAGTTTTCTTACAAAAAAAAATTGATCACAGATTTTCATTGTTTTGGCCCTAGCTCTTCTAGTTTAGCCAGAAAATGGACTTTTATGTTTTCACTAAAAAATCGAGTTTTCTTAGGAATTAAAAGTGATCACAGATTTTCATTGTTTTGGCCCTAGCTCTTCTAGTTTGGCCAGAAAATGGACTTTTATGTTCTCACTCAAAAATCGAGTTTTCTTCTAGTTTAGCCAGAAAATGGACTTTTATGTTTTCACTCAAAAATCGAGTTTTCTTAGAATTTAAAAGTGATCACAGATTTTAATTGTTTTTACCCTAGCTCTTCTAGTTTAGCCAGAAAATGGACTTTTATGTTTTCACTCAAAAATCAAGTTTTCTTAGAAAAAAAAAGTGATCACAGATTTTCATTGTTTTGGCCCTAGCTCTTCTAGTTTGGCCAGAAAGTGGACTTTTATGTTTTCACTCAAAAATCGAGTTTTCTTAGAATATAAAAGTGATCACAGGTTTTCATTGTTTTGGGCCTAGCTCTTCTAGTTTAGCCAGAAAATGGACTTTTATGTTTTCACTCAAAAATCGATTTTTCTTAGGAATTAAAAGTGATCACAGATTATCATTGTTTTGGCCCTAGCTCTTCTAGTTTAGCCAGAAAATGGACTTTTATTTTTTCACTCAAAAATCAAGTTTTCTTAGAATATAAAAGTGATCACAGATTTTCATTGTTTTGGGCCTAGCTCTTCTAGTTTAGCCAGAAAATGGACTTTTATGTTTTCACTCAAAAATCGATTTTTCTTAGGAATTAAAAGTGATCACAGATTATCATTGTTTTGGCCCTAGCTCTTCTAGTTTAGCCAGAAAATGGACTTTTATTTTTTCACTCAAAAATCAAGTTTTCTTAGAAAATAAAAGTGATCACAGATTATCATTGTTTTGGCCCTAGCTGTTCTAGTTTAGCCAGAAAATGGACTTTTATGTTTTCACTCAAAAACCGAGTTTTCTTAGGAATTAAAAGTGATCACAGATTATCATTGTTTTGGCCCTAGCTCTTCTAGTTTAGCCAGAAAATGGACTTTTATGTTTTCACTCAAAAACCGAGTTTTCTTAGAATATAAAAGTGATCACAGATTTTCATTGTTTTGGGCCTAGCTCTTCTAGTTTAGCCAGAAAATGGACTTTTATGTTTTCACTCAAAAATCGATTTTTCTTAGGAATTAAAAGTGATCACAGATTATCATTGTTTTGGCCCTAGCTCTTCTAGTTTAGCCAGAAAATGGACTTTTATTTTTTCACTCAAAAATCAAGTTTTCTTAGAAAATAAAAGTGATCACAGATTATCATTGTTTTGGCCCTAGCTGTTCTAGTTTAGCCAGAAAATGGACTTTTATGTTTTCACTCAAAAACCGAGTTTTCTTAGGAATTAAAAGTGATCACAGATTATCATTGTTTTGGCCCTAGCTCTTCTAGTTTGGCCAGAAAATGGACTTTTATGTTTTCACTCAAAAACTGAGTTTTCTTACGAATTAAAAGTGATCACAGATTTTCACTGTTTTGGCCCTAGCTCTTCTAGTTTGGCCAGAAAATGGACTTTTATGTTTTCACTCAAAAATCGAGTTTTCTTAGGAATTAAAAGTGATCACAGATTTTCATTGTTTTGGGCCTAGCTCTTCTAGTTTAGCCAGAAAATGGACTTTTATGTTTTCACTGAAAAATCGATTTTCTTAGAAAATAAAAGTGGTCACAGATTTTCATTGTTTTGGCCCTATCTCTTCTAGTTTAGCCAGAAAATGGACTTTTATGTTTTCACTCAAAAACCGAGTTTTCTTAGGAATTAAAAGTGATCACAGATTATCATTGTTTTGGCCCTAGCTCTTCTAGTTTAGCCAGAAAATGGACTTTTGTGTTTTCACTCAAAAATCAAGTTTTCTTAGAATATAAAAGTGATCACAGATTTTAATTGTTTTGGCCCTAGCTCTTCTAGTTTAGCCAGAAAATGGACTTTTATGTTTTCACTCAAAAAATCGAGTTTTCTTAGAATATAAAAGTGATCACAGATTTTCATTATTTTGGCCCTAGCTCTTCTAGTTTAGCCAGAAAATGGACTTTTATGTTTTCACTCAAAAATCGAGTTTTCTTAGGAATTAAATGTGATCACAGATTTTCATTGTTTTAGCCCTATCTCTTCTAGTTTAGCCAGAAAATGGACTTTTATGTTTTCACTCAAAAACCGAGTTTTCTTAGGAATTAAAAGTGATCACAGATTATCATTGTTTTGGCCCTAGCTCTTCTAGTTTAGCCAGAAAATGGACTTTTGTGTTTTCACTCAAAAATCAAGTTTTCTTAGAATATAAAAGTGATCACAGATTTTCATTGTTTTGGCCCTAGCTCTTCTAGTTTAGCCAGAAAATGGACTTTTATGTTTTCACTCAAAAATCGAGTTTTCTTAGGAATTAAAAGTGATCACAGATTTTAATTGTTTTGGCCCTAGCTTTTCTAGTTTAGTCAGAAAATGGACTTTTATGTTTTCACTCAAAAACTGAGTTTTCTTACGAATTAAAAGTGATCACAGATTTTCATTGTTTTGGCCCTAGCTCTTCTAGTTTGGCCAGAAAATGGACTTTTATGTTTTCACTCAAAACTCATTTTTCTTAGGAATTAAAAGTGATCACAGATTTTCGTTGTTTTGGCCCTAGCTCTTCTAGTTTAGCCAGAAAATGGACTTTTATGTTTTCACTCAAAAATCGAGTTTTCTTACAAAAAAAAATTGATCACAGATTTTCATTGTTTTGGCCCTAGCTCTTCTAGTTTAGCCAGAAAATGGACTTTTATGTTTTCACTAAAAAATCGAGTTTTCTTAGGAATTAAAAGTGATCACAGATTTTCATTGTTTTGGCCCTAGCTCTTCTAGTTTGGCCAGAAAATGGACTTTTATGTTCTCACTCAAAAATCGAGTTTTCTTCTAGTTTAGCCAGAAAATGGACTTTTATGTTTTCACTCAAAAATCGAGTTTTCTTAGAATTTAAAAGTGATCACAGATTTTAATTGTTTTTACCCTAGCTCTTCTAGTTTAGCCAGAAAATGGACTTTTATGTTTTCACTCAAAAATCAAGTTTTCTTAGAAAAAAAAAGTGATCACAGATTTTCATTGTTTTGGCCCTAGCTCTTCTAGTTTGGCCAGAAAGTGGACTTTTATGTCTTCACTCAAAAATCGAGTTTTCTTAGAATATAAAAGTGATCACAGGTTTTCATTGTTTTGGGCCTAGCTCTTCTAGTTTAGCCAGAAAATGGACTTTTATGTTTTCACTCAAAAATCGATTTTTCTTAGGAATTAAAAGTGATCACAGATTATCATTGTTTTGGCCCTAGCTCTTCTAGTTTAGCCAGAAAATGGACTTTTATTTTTTCACTCAAAAATCAAGTTTTCTTAGAATATAAAAGTGATCACAGATTTTCATTGTTTTGGGCCTAGCTCTTCTAGTTTAGCCAGAAAATGGACTTTTATGTTTTCACTCAAAAATCGATTTTTCTTAGGAATTAAAAGTGATCACAGATTATCATTGTTTTGGCCCTAGCTCTTCTAGTTTAGCCAGAAAATGGACTTTTATTTTTTCACTCAAAAATCAAGTTTTCTTAGAAAATAAAAGTGATCACAGATTATCATTGTTTTGGCCCTAGCTGTTCTAGTTTAGCCAGAAAATGGACTTTTATGTTTTCACTCAAAAACCGAGTTTTCTTAGGAATTAAAAGTGATCACAGATTATCATTGTTTTGGCCCTAGCTCTTCTAGTTTAGCCAGAAAATGGACTTTTATGTTTTCACTCAAAAACCGAGTTTTCTTAGAATATAAAAGTGATCACAGATTTTCATTGTTTTCGGCCTAGCTCTTCTAGTTTAGCCAGAAAATGGACTTTTATGTTTTCACTCAAAAATCGATTTTTCTTAGGAATTAAAAGTGATCACAGATTATCATTGTTTTGGCCCTAGCTCTTCTAGTTTAGCCAGAAAATGGACTTTTATTTTTTCACTCAAAAATCAAGTTTTCTTAGAAAATAAAAGTGATCACAGATTATCATTGTTTTGGCCCTAGCTGTTCTAGTTTAGCCAGAAAATGGACTTTTATGTTTTCACTCAAAAACCGAGTTTTCTTAGGAATTAAAAGTGATCACAGATTATCATTGTTTTGGCCCTAGCTCTTCTAGTTTGGCCAGAAAATGGACTTTTATGTTTTCACTCAAAAATCGAGTTTTCTTAGGAATTAAAAGTGATCACAGATTTTCATTGTTTTGGGCCTAGCTCTTCTAGTTTAGCCAGAAAATGGACTTTTATGTTTTCACTGAAAAATCGATTTTCTTAGAAAATAAAAGTGGTCACAGATTTTCATTGTTTTGGCCCTATCTCTTCTAGTTTAGCCAGAAAATGGACTTTTATGTTTTCACTCAAAAACCGAGTTTTCTTAGGAATTAAAAGTGATCACAGATTATCATTGTTTTGGCCCTAGCTCTTCTAGTTTAGCCAGAAAATGGACTTTTGTGTTTTCACTCAAAAATCAAGTTTTCTTAGAATATAAAAGTGATCACAGATTTTCATTGTTTTGGCCCTAGCTCTTCTAGTTTAGCCAGAAAATGGACTTTTATGTTTTCACTCAAAAATCGAGTTTTCTTAGGAATTAAAAGTGATCACAGATTTTAATTGTTTTGGCCCTAGCTTTTCTAGTTTAGTCAGAAAATGGACTTTTATGTTTTCACTCAAAAACTGAGTTTTCTTACGAATTAAAAGTGATCACAGATTTTCATTGTTTTGGCCCTAGCTCTTCTAGTTTGGCCAGAAAATGGACTTTTATGTTTTCACTCAAAACTCATTTTTCTTAGGAATTAAAAGTGATCACAGATTTTCGTTGTTTTGGCCCTAGCTCTTCTAGTTTAGCCAGAAAATGGACTTTTATGTTTTCACTCAAAAATCGAGTTTTCTTACAAAAAAAAATTGATCACAGATTTTCATTGTTTTGGCCCTAGCTCTTCTAGTTTAGCCAGAAAATGGACTTTTATGTTTTCACTCAAAAATCGAGTTTTCTTAGGAATTAAAAGTGATCACAGATTTTCATTGTTTTAGCCCTAGCTCTACTAGTTTAGCTAGAAAATGGACTTTTATGTTTTCACTCAAAAACCGAGTTTTCTTAGGAATTAAAAGTGATCACAGATTATCATTGTTTTGGCCCTAGCTCTTCTAGTTTAGCCAGAAAATGGACTTTTGTGTTTTCACTCAAAAATCAAGTTTTCTTAGAAAATAAAAGTGATCAAAGATTTTCATTGTTTTTATGTTTTCACTCAAAAATCGAGTTTTCTTACAAAAAAAAATTGATAACGGATTTTCATTGTTTTGGCCCTAGCTCTTCTAGTTTAGCCAGAAAATGGACTTTTATGTTTTCACTCAAAAATCAAGTTTTCTTAGAAAATAAAAGTGATCACAGATTTTAATTGTTTTTACCCCAGCTCTTCTAGTTTAGCCAGAAAATGGACTTTTATGTTTTCACTAAAAAATCGAGTTTTCTTAGGAATTAAAAGTGATCACAGATTTTCATTGTTTTGGCCCTAGCTCTTCTAGTTTGGCCAGAAAATGGACTTTTATGTTTTCACTCAAAAATCGAGTTTTCTTCTAGTTTAGCCAGAAAATGGACTTTTATGTTTTCACTCAAAAATCGAGTTTTCTTAGAATTTAAAAGTGATCACAGATTTTAATTGTTTTTACCCTAGCTCTTCTAGTTTAGCCAGAAAATGGACTTTTATGTTTTCACTCAAAAATCGAGTTTTCTTAGAATATAAAAGTGATCACAGATTTTCATTGTTTTGGCCCTAGCTCTTCTAGTTTAGCCAGAAAATGGACTTTTATGTTTTCACTCAAAAATCGATTTTTCTTAGGAATTAAAAGTGATCACAGATTATCATTGTTTTGGCCCTAGCTCTTCTAGTTTGGCCAGAAAATGGACTTTTATGTTTTCACTCAAAAATCGAGTTTTCTTCTAGTTTAGCCAGAAAATGGACTTTTATGTTTTCACTCAAAAATCGAGTTTTCTTAGAATTTAAAAGTGATCACAGATTTTAATTGTTTTTACCCTAGCTCTTCTAGTTTAGCCAGAAAATGGACTTTTATGTTTTCACTCAAAAATCGAGTTTTCTTAGAATATAAAAGTGATCACAGATTTTCATTGTTTTGGCCCTAGCTCTTCTAGTTTAGCCAGAAAATGGACTTTTATGTTTTCACTCAAAAATCGATTTTTCTTAGGAATTAAAAGTGATCACAGATTTTAATTGTTTTTACCCCAGCTCTTCTAGTTTAGCCAGAAAATGGACTTTTATGTTTTCACTAAAAAATCGAGTTTTCTTAGGAATTAAAAGTGATCACAGATTTTCATTGTTTTGGCCCTAGCTCTTCTAGTTTGGCCAGAAAATGGACTTTTATGTTTTCACTCAAAAATCGAGTTTTCTTCTAGTTTAGCCAGAAAATGGACTTTTATGTTTTCACTCAAAAATCGAGTTTTCTTAGAATTTAAAAGTGATCACAGATTTTAATTGTTTTTACCCTAGCTCTTCTAGTTTAGCCAGAAAATGGACTTTTATGTTTTCACTCAAAAATCGAGTTTTCTTAGAATATAAAAGTGATCACAGATTTTCATTGTTTTGGCCCTAGCTCTTCTAGTTTAGCCAGAAAATGGACTTTTATGTTTTCACTCAAAAATCGATTTTTCTTAGGAATTAAAAGTGATCACAGATTATCATTGTTTTGGCCCTAGCTGTTCTAGTTTAGCCAGAAAATGGACTTTTATTTTTTCACTCAAAAATCAAGTTTTCTTAGAAAATAAAAGTGATCACAGATTATCATTGTTTTGGCCCTAGCTGTTCTAGTTTAGCCAGAAAATGGACTTTTGTGTTTTCACTCAAAAATCGAGTTTTCTTAGAATATAAAAGTGATCACAGATTTTCATTATTTTGGCCCTAGCTCTTCTAGTTTGGCCAGAAAATGGACTTTTATGTTTTCACTCAAAAATCGATTTTTCTTACAAAAAAAATTGATCACAGATTTTCATTGTTTTGGCCCTAGCTCTTCTAGTTTAGCCAGAAAGTGGACTTTTATGTTTTCACTCAAAAATCGAGTTTTCTTAGAATATAAAAGTGATCACAGATTTTCATTATTTTGGCCATAGCTCTTCTAGTTTGGCCAGAAAATGGACTTTTATGTTTTCACTCAAAAATCGATTTTTCTTAGGAATTAAAAGTGATCACAGATTTTAATTTTTTTGGCCGTAGCTCTTCTAGTTTAGCCAAAAAATGCACTTTTATGTTTTCAATCAAAATCGAGTTTTCTTACAAAAAAAAAATGATCACAGATTTTCATTGTTTTGGCCCTAGCTCTTCTAGTTTAGCCAGAAAATGGAGTTTTATGTTTTCACTCAAAAACCTAGTTTTCTAGCTCTTCTAGTTTAGCCAGAAAATGGACTTTTATGTTTTCACTCAAAAATCGAGTTTTCTTAGAATATAAAAGTGATCACAGATTTTCATTATTTTGGCCATAACTCTTCTAGTTTGGCCAGAAAATGGACTTTTATGTTTTCACTCAAAAATCGATTTTTCTTAGGAATTAAAAGTGATCACAGATTTTAATTTTTTTGGCCGTAGCTCTTCTAGTTTAGCCAAAAAATGGACTTTTATGTTTTCAATCAAAATCGAGTTTTCTTACAAAAAAAAAATGATCACAGATTTTCATTGTTTTGGCCCTAGCTCTTCTAGTTTAGCCAGAAAATGGAGTTTTATGTTTTCACTCAAAAACCTAGTTTTCTTAGGAATTAAAAGTGATCACAGATTTTCATTGTTTTGGCCCTAGCTCTTCTAGTTTAGCCAGAAAATGGACTTTTATGTTTTCACTCAAAAATCGATTTTTCTTAGGAATTAAAAGTGATCACAGATTTTCAGTGTTTTGGCCCTAGCTCTTCTAGTTTAGCCAGAAAATGGACTTTTATGTTTTCACTCAAAAATCGAGTTTTCTTAGGAATTAAAAGTGATCACAGATTTTAATTGTTTTGGCCCTAGCTTTTCTAGTTTAGTCAGAAAATGGACTTTTATGTTTTCACTCAAAAACTGAGTTTTCTTACGAATTAAAAGTGATCACAGATTTTCATTGTAGCTCTTCTAGTTTGGCCAGAAAATGGACTTTTATGTTTTCACTCAAAAATCGATTTTTCTTAGGAATTAAAAGTGATCACAGATTTTCGTTGTTTTGGCCCTAGCTCTTCTAGTTTAGCCAGAAAATGGACTTTTATGTTTTCACTCAAAAATCGAGTTTTCTTACAAAAAAAAATTGATCACAGCTCACAGGCCCTAGCTCTTCTAGTTTAGCCAGAAAATGGACTTTTATGTTTTCACTCAAAAATCGAGTTTTCTTACAAAAAAAAATTGATCACAGATTTTCATTGTTTTGGCCCTAGCTCTTCTAGTTTAGCCAGAAAATGGACTTTTATGTTTTCACTCAAAAATCGGGTTTTCTTAGGAATTAAAAGTGATCACAGATTTTCATTGTTTTAGCCCTATCTCTACTAGTTTAGCCAGAAAATGGACTTTTATGTTTTCACTCAAAAACCGAGTTTTCTTAGGAATTAAAAGTGATCACAGATTATCATTGTTTTGGCCCTAGCTCTTCTAGTTTAGCCAGAAAATGGACATTTGTGTTTTCACTCAAAAATCAAGTTTTCTTAGAAAATAAAAGTGATCACAGATTTTCATTGTTTTTATGTTTTCACTCAAAAATCGAGTTTTCTTACAAAAAAAAATTGATCACGGATTTTCATAGCTCTTCTAGTTTAGCCAGAAAATGGACTTTTATGTTTTCACTCAAAAATCGAGTTTTGTTAGAAAATGAAAGTGATCACAGATTTTCATTGTTTTGGCCCTAGCTCTTCTAGTTTAGCCAGAAAATGGACTTTTATGTTTTAACTCAAAAACCGAGTTTTCTTAGAAAATAAAAGTGATCACAGATTTTCATTGTATTGGCCCTAGCTCTTCTAGTTTAGCCAGAAAATGGACTTTTATGTTTTCACTCAAAAGTTGAGTTTTCTTAGGAATTAAAAGTGATCACAGATTTTCATTGTTTTGGCCCTAGCTCTTCTAGTTTAGCCAGAAAATGGACTTTTATGTTTTCACTCAAAAACCGAGTTTTCTTAGAAAATAAAAGTGATCACAGGTTATCATTGTTTTGGCCATAGCTCTTCTAGTTTAGCCAGAAAATGGACTTTTCACTCAAAAACCGAGTTTTTTTAGGAATTAAAAGTGATCACAGATTTTCATTGTTTTAGCCTTAGCTCTTCTAGTTTGGCCAGAAAATTGACTTTTATGTTTTCGCTCAAAAATCGTGTGTTCTTAGGAATTAAAAGTGATCACAGATTTTCATTGTTTTGGCCCTAGCTCTTCTAGTTTAGCCAGAAAATGGACTTTTATGTTTTCACTCAAAGTGATCACAGATTTTCATTGTTTTGGCCCTAGCTCTTCTAGTTTAGCCAGAAAATGGACTTTTATGTTTTCACTCAAAAATCAAGTTTTCTTAGAAAATAAAAGTGATCACAGATTTTCATTGTTTTGGCCCTAGCTCTTCTAGTTTAGCCAGAAAATGGACTTTTATGTTTTCACTCAAAAATCGAGTTTTCTTAGAAAATAAAAGTGATCACAGATTTTCATTGTTTTGGACCTAGCTCTTCTAGTTTAGCCAGAAAATGGACTTTTATGTTTTCACTCAATAATCGAGTTTTCCTATGAATTAATGTGTTGTTTCTAGATAACGTGTGAGTAGTTTGAGTTAAAATTTTACTTGTATTTTGTTTTTGTTACAATAACAAAATACAAGTAAAATTTGTGCTCAAACTACTCGCTCGTTATCTAGAAACAACACATAAGTGTGATCACAGATTTTCATTGTTTTGGCCCTAGCTCTTCTAGTTTAGCCAGAAGTCGAGTTTTGTTAGAAAATAAAAGTGATCACAGATAATCATTGCTTTGGCCCTAGCTCTTCTAGTTTAGCCAGAAAATGGACTTTTATGTTTTCACTCAAAAATCGAGTTTTCTTAGGAATTAAAAGTGATCACAGATTTTCACTGTTTTGGCTCTAGCTCTTCTAGTTTAGCCAGAAAATGGACTTTTATGTTTTCACTCAAAAGTTGAGTTTTCTTAGATCACAGATTTTCATTGTTTTGGCCCTAGCTCTTCTAGTTTAGCCAGAAAATGGACTTTTATGTTTTCACTCAAAAATCGAGTTTTCTTAGGAATTAAAGGTGATCACAGATTTTCATTGTTTTGGCCCTAGCTCTTTTAGTTTAGCCAGAAAATAGACTTTTATGTTTTCACTCAAAAATCGAGCTTTCTTAGGAATTAAAAGTGATCACAGATTTTCATTGTTTTGGCCCTAGCTCTTCTAGTTTAGCCAGAAAATTGACTTTTATGTTTTAACTCAAAAATCGAGTTTTCTTAAGAATTAAAAGTGATCACAGATTTTCATTGTTTTGGCCCTAGCTCTTCTAGTTTAGCCAGAAAATGGACTTTTATGTTTTCACTCAAAAATCGAGTTTTCTTAGAAAATAAAAGTGATCACAGATTTTCATTGTTTTGGCCCTAGCTCCTCTAGTTTAGCCAGAAAATGGACTTTTATGTTTTCACTCAAAAGTCGAGTTTTCTTAGGAATTAAAAGTGATCACAGATTTTCATTGTTTTGGCCCTAGCTCTTCTAGTTTAGCCAGAAAATTGGCTTTTATAATTTTTATTTAAAAATCGTGTTTGTTTTTTAATTATTTATTTTAATACTGCTTTTTTAACAACAAAAAGGTATTTAATAAAATATCTAAATAATTTAAAGTAAATTTACAAGGAACAGGGAAATTATGCTGAAACACATTCTGCAAAAAAAGAACAAAATCAAAATTAGTTTCTAACTTACAAAAAAGATCAATAACCAATAGAACTTACTATCCGATTTGGTCCAACCAATATGAACATTATTCTTCTTGTTTTCAGCTTCCAACCACACACGCAAAGGTTCGAAATATTCAGCAATAGCCTTGCCAGTCATAGTGCGTTCACCATTGAAAGCTTCCAATGCATCGGGCCAGGGTTTGGAGGCACCCATGGACAACATTTTTCTACAAAAAAAGAAACAAATATTAGCATTTTTTCAGACCTTAAACTAAATGGTCCACTTACTCGAAAGCTTCACCAGCAGCCAAGCTACCATAGATATCACAGTTATCCAAAGGTAATTCAGGATTGGTGGGATCATATTGACCGGCCTTAATGCAAGCAGACTTATAGAATTGGAATTGAATGATGAAAGAGACCAAATATCTCAAATATTCAACATCAGCAGAGACATGGTATTTGGCGGGGGCATCGAAATCAGTTTCATTACGTACTACTGGAGGTTCAATGCCAGAGTATTCTTCACGCAATTTCCAGAAAGCACAATTCCATTCGGATTTGTCTACTTGGCCGCGGAACAAAGCCCAACGGTATTTGTCCATGGTGAAGGCAAAAGGCAAGAAGGCGATCTTGTCCAAGGCCTGACAAAAGATATATTAGGAAATGTTTGGGTTTTATCAAAGCTAAATACTTACAGTCAAGAACAATTGATTAATGCGAGCCTCATCATCACGCACATAGTTCTTCAACAAACCAACACGTTCCAAATGTTTAGGGGTAGAGACAGACAAAGACAAAACATCACCAACAGCTTCATGGAAACCAGGATTGGCTCCCGTGCGGTAGACGAAGGGTTGATGTTGGTATTGCAAATAATATTGAATGTGACCCAATTCGTGGTGAACAGTAAAGAATTGATCTTGAGTAACGCGAGTACATTGCTTAATGCGCACATCATCGGTAACAAAGAAATCCCAGGCGGAAGCATGACAAACCAAATCACGACCATCGGTGGGTTTCTCCAAGATACTCTTATCCCAGAAAGTTCTAAAAACATTAATAAATTTTAACACTTTCGCGAATCTTGAAAAATTTCCATTAAACTTACTGTGGCAATTTCTTCAAACCCATGGAGGTAAAGAAATCATCACCCATTTCGAACATTTTCAAGGGTGTATAGCCTTGTTTAACCATTTCATCGCTGACATCAACCAAAGGCTTTTCGGGGAAGGGTGAAACAATTTCGGCAATATTACCCCAAGTTTGAGCCCACATATTACCCAGTAAATGCATAGGAATAGGACCAGTTTCAGAGACAACATCATCACCATAGTATTGACGCAAACGATAGCGAACATAACCATGAACTTGATGGTACAAAGGTTTAATATCTTCGAAAATATCTTCCAATTGTTGTTCAAAATTGGGATCTTCATAAGCAGACAACCACATTTCAGCACCGGAGTTGTAATCTACCAAGGAAAGGGAAAATGGATTAGAAACGAACTTTCTAAGATAAGTCTGGAAGGTATTGATCTCAGTATTTTGGGAAATTTTCCTACTTACCATTCAATTTAGCAGCCTTGGTGTTCAATTCAATATATTTCTCGAAATTTTTACGAGTGGGAGCACCAGCCTTATCATAGAACTCACGCCAGTAGTATTTCAATTCCTCAGGATCACGACTCTTGACAATAACCTCTTCGATTTCAGGATCCAACGACAAATCACACTTGGTCTTGTCCTTATAATCACAGACACGTACTTTGGCAAAGTTAGATTCCATTGAGGACAAAGTACTCAAAAGTTCAGCATAATCTTGCTCGGATAAAGCAGCATAACCTAAAGTGGATAATTTTTTAAATTGACGTCTCAAATCCTCCGATTGATAGCTGCGCCAATTGAACTTTTTAATATCAACAGAAACTTCCTTCATGTATTTGGCCACCTCAGCGGAAACTTCATTCTTAATGCGTTCATTTTCATCGGTAATATTGGAACCATAAGCCCAAGAGGCTTCAGTCTCCCAGTTGGTACGTTTGGCAATTTCAGCATTAAGATTCTTCAAGTATTCAGCAGCGGTGATTTCCTCTTTGACGGCACAGTGGCAGAGCTAAAGTTTGAAAAGGGGTTATGAGTATAAAGAGGGCAAGAAATGTGGAGAGGAAACTTACCGCCAAACTGGCCATTAGGGCAACAACTAACAATTTCATATTGTTAATGTTAAAGACTCTGTAAAAGATATATTTTAAAGAATTTTAAAAATTATAGAAAGTAAAAGTTTTGAAAGAAATTAATACAGAATCTAAATTGGAATAGCAATAGGAATGAATCAAATTATCTTTTTATCTCTCTGCTTTAATATATTGCCCTAAAATTGATTAAATTTCCTTTCTACTTTCTATTTGAAACAATCAACTTCATATATATATATAGTTCTTTAATTGGCCATTCATTAAGATTTCTTTTCGAAATTGATAAGATTAACTGCTACTTTTTTAATTTAAAGATAATAAATAGTTTTTTTTATATATAAAATCGGGAGCTAGGGCGTGTGTTAACAATCTGTACAATCTTATCAATCGTTGAAAGTATCGTAAATCTTTAGAAAAGTATTGTAAATAATGTTAATGAATGAGTTCCTTTCTCTCAAAGACCTTGATATTTCTGGATATGGAATAAAATTGTTCTTGTCCTGTTGCTTGTCTCATAATAAAACCCTTGACTTTTGAAGCGAAATTTCGAGAAGAAATTTGTACGATCTGCAATATCTTAACTTCTTCATTTATAGTATTCATTCTGCATTTTGAATATAATTTCCTTTCGATTTCACATGATCACTTTTAAACACTTTTCACTTTTTAATTTAATTAAAATATTTTCACTTATTTCTCAAAACCAACACTTACAAGTCTTAAACGCTTTAATCTAAAATAACACCGTAATATTCCCGAAAAAAAGTGCGTCCACCCACCGATCAACGCACAGAAACTGTTTGCTTCTAAGCAATTGATGCGTTATTTATACCAAAATACTAAAACTTAATCACAAAACGATCGCTCACATTTTAAAAAAACAACAAATGCAAAAATTATCACTTAAAAGAGTTACTTATCTGAAATTAAAAGTTTAGTTTTTTTTTTGCTCATTTTTTATGCTCTTTGATAATATTAATTTATTATTTGAAAAAGATCGTAGATATTAGTAGAGTGTAAGTTATATTGGTTTTCAATAAAGTGAGATAAAGAGAGCGCCAGGGAATAAATAATTATAGTGAGTTTCTATATGTGATTGTGTTTTACAGTAAATTTTCTAGTTCTACGATTTGACATGTTGTAAATTTGATATTAGTGTTAGGATTGACAAGTTTTTCAACAGGTAAAAACTTACTCCGCAGGAAGAGTGAGATCAAATGTTAAGGGTATTCACTTGCAAGCTGCAAGCTAAAAATAACTTGAACAGAACTAGAACAGAACTAGAACAGAACCAGAACAGAACTAGAACAGAACTAAAACAGAACAAGAACAAAACTAGAACAGAACTAGAACAGAACTAGAACAGAACTAGAACAGAACTAGAACAGAACTAGAACAGAACTAGAACAGAACTAGAACAGAACTAGAACAGAACTAGAACAGAACTAGAACAGAACTAGAACAGAACTAGAACAGAACTAGAACAGAACTAGAACAGAACTAGAACAGAACTAGAACAGAACTAGAACAGAACTAGAACAGAACTAGAACAGAACTAGAACAGAACTAGAAGAGCACTAGATCATAACTAGAACAGAACTAGAACATAACTAGAACAGAACTAGAACAGAACTAGAACAGAACTAGAACAGAACTAGAACAGAACTAGAACAGAACTGGAACAGAACTAGAACAGAACTCGAACAGAACTAGAACAGAACTAGAACAGAACTAGAACAGAACTAGAACAGAACTAGAACAGAACTAGAACAGAACTAGAACAGAACTAGAACAGAACTAGAACATAACTAGAGCAGAACTAGAACAGAACTAGAACAGAACTAGAACAGAACTAGAACAGAACTAGAACAGAACTAGAACAGAACTAGAACAGAACTAGAACTGAACTAGAACTGAACTAGAACTGAACTAGAACTGAACTAGAACTGAACTAGAACTGAACTAGAACTGAACTAGAACTGAACTAGAACTGAACTAGAACTGAACTAGAACTGAACTAGAACTGAACTAGAACTGAACTAGAACTGAACTAGAACTGAACTAGAACTGAACTAGAACTGAACTAGAACTGAACTAGAACTGAACTAGAACTAGAACTGAACTAGAACTGAACTAGAACTGAACTAGAACTGAACTAGAACTGAACTAGAACTGAACTAGAACTGAACTAGAACTGAACTAGAACTGAACTAGAACTGAACTAGAACTGAACTAGAACTGAACTAGAACTGAACTAGAACTGAACTAGAACTGAACTAGAACTGAACTAGAACTGAACTAGAACATAACTAGAACAGAACTAGAACAGAACTAGAACAGAACTAGAACAGAACTAGAACAGAACTAGAACAGAACTAGAACCGAACTAGAACCGAACTAGAACCGAACTAGAACAGAACTAGAACAGAACTAGAACAGAACTAGAACAGAACTAGAACAGAACTAGAACAGAACTAGAACAGAACTAGAACAGAACTAGAACGGAACAAGAACAGAACAAGAACAGAACTAGAACAGAACTAGAACAGAACTAGAACAGAACTAGAAACAGAACTAGAACAGAACTAGAACAGAACTAGAACAGAACTAGAACAGAACTAGAACAGAACTAGAACAGAACTAGAACAGAACTAGAACAGAACTAGAACAGAACTAGAACAGAACTAGAACAGAACTAGAACAGAACTAAAACAGAACTAGAACAGATCTAGAACAGAACTAGAACAGAACTAGAACAGAACTAGAACAGAACTAGAACAGAACTAGAACAGAACTAGAACAGAACTAGAACTGAACTAGAACAGAACTAGAACAGAACTAGAACAGAACTAGAAGAGCACTAGAACATAACTAGAACAGAACTAGAACAGAACTAGAACAGAACTGGAACAGAACTAGAACTAGAACAGAACTAGAACAGAACTAGAACAGAACTAGAACAGAACTAGAACAGAACTAGAACAGAACTAGAACAGAACAAGAACAGAACTAGAACAGAACTAGAACAGAACTAGAACAGAACTAGAACAGAACTAGAACAGAACTAGAACAGAACTAGAACAGAACTAGAACAGAACTAGAACAGAACAGAACTAGAACAGAACTAGAACATAACTAGAACAGAACTAGAACAGAACTAGAACAGAACTAGAACAGAACTAGAACAGAACTAGAACAGAACTAGAACAGAACTAGAACAGAACTAGAACAGAACTAGAACAGAACTAGAACAGAACTAGAACAGAACTAGAACAGAACTAGAACAGAACTAGAACAGAACTAGAACAGAACAGAACTAGAACTAAAACAGAACTATAACAGAACTAGAACAGAACTAGAACAGAACTATAACAGAACTAGAACAGAACTAGAACAGAACTAGAACAGAACTAGAACAGAACTAGAACAGAACTAGAACAGAACTAGAACAGAACTATAACAGAACTAGAACAGAACTAGAACAGAACAGAACTAGAACAGAACTAGAACAGAACTATAACAGAACTAGAACAGAACTAGAACAGAACTAGAACAGACCTAGAACAGAACTAGAACAGAACTAGAACAGAACTAGAACAGAACTAGAATAGAACTAGAACAGAACTAGAACAGAACTAGAACAGAACTAGAACAGAACTAGAACAGAACTAGAACTGAACTAGAACAGAACTAGAACAGAACTAGAACAGAACTAGATCAGAACTACGTCACTGGTAGCAGTAAATGAACGGACATTTAAGAAGTGAATTAACTACATAAAGGTCCCTTCTATGTCTCATAAAAATTTTAAACAACTAATAATTTCTTGTTTTAATACTTTTTTTATTTTTTCAATATCAAAAATATATTTATATTAAAAAGTACTTAATTAATGTTTTATTTTAAAATAATTGAGGAATTTATGCTGAAACACATTCTGTAAAAAAGAACAAAAACAAAATTAGTTTCTATCTTATGAAAAAGATCAATAACCAATAAAACTTACTATCCGATTTGGTCCAACCAATATGAACATTGTTCTTCTTGTTCTCAGCTTCCAACCAGACACGTAAAGGTTCAAAATATTCTGCAATAGCCTTGCCAGTCATAGTGCGTTCACCATTGAAAGCCTCCAATGCATCAGGCCAGGGTTTGGAGGCACCCATGGACAACATTCGCCTAAAGTTTTACAAAGAAAGTATGATTAAATTCCTTTCAAATTTCAAAGAAATTTGCTAACTTACTCCAAAGCTTCACCAGCAGCCAAACTACCATAGATATCACAGTTATCCAAAGGCAACTCAGGATTGGTGGGATCATATTGACCGGCCTTAATGCAAGCAGACTTATAGAATTGGAATTGAATGATAAAGGAAACCAAATATCTCAAATATTCAACATCAGCAGAGACGTGGTATTTGGCGGGGGCATCGAAATCAGTTTCATTACGTACTACTGGAGGTTCAATGCCAGAGTATTCTTCACGCAATTTCCAGAAAGCACAATTCCACTCGGACTTATCAACTTCACCGCGGAACAAAGCCCAACGATATTTATCCATGGTGAAGGCAAAAGGCAAGAAGACGATTTTATCCAAGGCCTAGTATATAAGAAATGTTATGGAATGTTTCGGTTTTATCAAGTCTAAATACTTACAGTCAAGAACAATTGATTAATGCGAGCTTCATCATCACGCACGTAGTTCTTCAACAAACCAACACGTTCCAAATGTTTAGGGGTAGAGACAGACAAAGACAAAACATCACCAACAGCTTCATGGAAACCAGGATTGGCTCCCGCACGATAGACGAAGGGTTGATGTTGGTATTGCAAGTAATATTGAATGTGACCCAATTCGTGGTGGACAGTAAAGAATTGACCTTGAGTAACGCGGGTACATTGCTTAATGCGCACATCATCAACCAAGAAAAAGTCCCAGGCAGAAGCATGACAAACTAAATCACGACCATCGGTGGGCTTCTCCAAGATACTCTTATCCCAGAAGTCTCTGTAATAAATCCACAAAATTTAATACTATTGAAAGCTCATCAAATTTGGACTAAACTTACTGTGGCAATTTCTTCAAACCCATGGAGGTAAAGAAATCATCACCCATTTGGAACATTTTCAAGGGTGTATAACCTTGTTTAACCATTTCATCGCTAACATCAACTAAAGGTTTTTCGGGGAAGGGTGAAACAATATCGGCAATATTACCCCATTTCTGAGCCCACATATTACCAAGCAAATGCATGGGAATAGGACCAGTTTCGGAAACAACATCATCACCATAGTGTTGACGCAAACGATAGCGAACATAACCATGTACTTGATGGTACAAAGGTTTAATATCTTCGAAAATATCTTCCAATTGTTGTTCAAAAGTGGAATCTTCATATTCAGCCAACCACATTTCAGCGCCGGATTTATGTCCTAGAAAGGAAAGGGAAGATGTTCCAGATTTTTAGGAAATTGTTTACTTCAAACATTAGCTAAACCTTCTTAGGTTTTCCCACTCACCATTCAATTTAGCAGCCTTGGTATTCAATTCAATATATTTCTCGAAATTTTTACGAGTGGGAGCACCAGCCTTATCATAGAACTCACGCCAGTAGTATTTCAATTTCTCAGGATCACGACTCTTGCTAATAACCATTTCGATTTCAGGATCGAAAGACAAATCACACTTGGTCTTATCCTCATAATCGCAAACGCGTACCTTGGCAAAGTTTGATTCCATTGCAGATAAAGTGCTTAAAAGTTCAGCATAATCCTGTTCGGATAAAGCAGCATAACCTAAAGTGGATAACTTTTTGAATTGACGTTTCAAATCATCCGATTGGTAGTTGCGCCAGTTAAACTTTTGAATATCCAAAGAGACTTCTTTCATGAATTTAGCCACCTCGGCAGAAACTTCATTCTTGATACGTTCATTTTCATCGGTTATATTGGAACCATAAGCCCAAGAGGCCTCAGTCTCCAGGTTAGTACGTTTGGCTATCTCGGCATTAAGGTTTTTCAAGTATTCAGCAGCCGTAATTTCCTCTTTGACGGCACAGTGGCAAAGCTAAGGGAAAACAGGAGTTCATTAGCATCTTTATAAGGAAAAGTAGTTTATTAGGTGTGAGAGAACTTACCGCCAAACTGGCCATTAGGGTAACAACTAACAGTTTCATGTTGTTGCTGTAAAAGACTCTAAAAAAGCAAATAATTTAGATATTTTTTATTAATACGTAACAACTGTCATGACTGACATGTCAGTTTGTTTTGAGGTCGTTTTTGAAGGTTTTGCTTAAATTGTTTTAATTACTTTATCTAGATCCGTTCCGATATCATAAAGTTTAATTAAATTTAAGTGGAATATTTTAAGAGCGTGGGAATTTCAATATATGGGAATAAATTAAAATATGCGAGAAACTACAGCCTAGAACAATCTGTTAGACAGCATACGATCGGACAATGTACATGTCTTAGACGTACATAAAATTGATAAGATTACCGGTTACTGGTCTTAACTATATTTTTCCAATTTAAAGATAATAAATAGTTCTTTGGAATATCATAAATCTTTAGAAAGGTATTGTAAATATTTCTAATGAATGAGTTTAAAAGTTTAAATCTCAAAAAGAACCTGATAATTCTGGAATAATAGATCAAAATCTATGTTTAATATTTGGGTGATAAGTGGGGGGTAATTTGTTATTTCAGAAAGTCCAGTACAGTACTTTTCCTCAAATGTTTAATAACCCAAAACTTTCAATTATATCTTTGATAAGAAAAATTAAGATATGACTTGCTCTCGACTTTAACTTAACATTCGTTCCCAGAGGTTTTCAGGGATCGATCTTTAATATAGAAACAGTCAAGAAATAAGAATCGATGAGACCAGCCCAACTTTCCGCAAATTGAAATTGCAATTTATACCAATGTTCTACTTTTTCGCAAAATCAGAAAACAAAAAATACATTTAAATGTAACTAGATCAAGAACGGTTAAAGACCCCGGTAAACAAAATATACACATCATTAAGTATATAGTCTTTTCGCTTTATAAAATTAATTAAAATTTCGTTCACAAAATAATTTAACTTATTTCTTTTTATATTATTTTTATTCAACACTTACCGTCACTAATGCGCCCAACGATCAACGCACTAAAACTTAGTTATTCTAAACAATTGTTGTGTTATTTATACTAAATACTAAACTCAATCACACAAAACGATCATATACTCTCTGCTTTTTAATTTTTTTTTATCAAATAATAAAAACAACAAGTATTTCTCATTATCAATTGAAAATTCATAAAGAAATATAATTTATAATTTTTAAAGATCACTAACTTTAATTTGGATTCGGAAAGAGAGAGATCGGATTCGGGTTTAGAGAGAGCAAAATCATAGTTATCACCATATTTTTGTTTTGTTTTGCTTTCTATAGACTATAAGCTAGACTACTGACCAGACTAAAGAAGAGATAAAAGACTTGATTGCAGACTAAACCATAGACTAGACTATAGACTAGACTATAGACTATAGACTAGACTATAGACTAGACTATAGACTAGACTATAGACTAGACTATAGACTAGACTATAGACTAGACTATAGACTAGACTATAGACTAGACTATAGACTAGACTATAGACTAGACTATAACTAGACTATAGACTAGACTATAGACTAGACTATAGACTAGACTATAGACTAGACTATAGACTAGACTATAGACTAGACTATAGACTAGACTATAGACTAGACTATAGACTAGACTATAGACTAGACTATAGACTAGACTATAGACTAGACTATAGACTAGACTATAGACTAGACTATAGACTAGACTATAGACTAGACTATAGACTAGACTATAGACTAGACTATAGACTAGACTATAGACTAGACTATAGACTAGACTATAGACTAGACTATAGACTAGACTATAGACTAGACTATAGACTAGACTATAGACTAGACTATAGACTAGACTATAGACTAGACTATAGACTAGACTATAGACTAGACTATAGACTAGACTATAGACTAGACTATAGACTAGAACTATAGACTAGACTATAGACTAGACTATAGACTAGACTATAGACTAGACTATAGACTAGACTATAGACTAGACTATAGACTAGACTATAGACTAGACTATAGACTAGACTATAGACTAGACTATAGACTAGATTATAGACTAGACTATAGACTAGACTATAGACTAGACTATATACTATACTATAGACTAGACTATAGACTAGACTATACACTAGCAAATTACACAATTTCGAAGAAATTAATGAATTTTATAAAGAAAATTACACAATTACAGAAAATTCATAAAGTTTCTAAAAAAATTACCAATTTCAATAAAAATCACAAATTTTCGTGAAAATTTTAACATTTTGTAAAGAAAATTTTGAAATATTGGTAACTGCCATGGATTCCAAACAGTAAAACAAACTTGTAGTACATTCTAATTGGAATAAATTGAAATATAACAGTTATTCATATTTAAAATACTAATTGGCATTTACCTTAATTTAAATCTTCGGGGAAAAAAGTTATTCATTCTTACTATTTTTCAATTTATGCGAAGAATTTAGCATAAAATAACCTGCTGACAAATAGTACAACATTAAAAATTTGTACATTTAACGAATTAAGAACACGACTACATAATTCCGACCGAAATTTAGCGAAGCACTTCCATAAGAATACAAACATTTTGAGACACCTACGGCCACTACCGGCTAACTTAAGGATTTTTAGCAAATTTCTTATCACTTTTCTTAATTTACATTTCACACTTTTCTTGAATAATAACAGGTCATTAATTGATGCTTTAAGATCAATTATATTCATACTTTTACTTATTTTCTTCCTTTTAATAACTTTTAACTAAAGGCAAGCGCCTCCTCAACAAAGACAACTTTACTAATGATTTTCACACTTAATTTTTACATTTACACTTTAACTAATACATTAATTTTCTAATAAACCTTTTATTTTCCATTAATTTTCATTATTTTCTTTTATTTAAACACTTAATTCTACATTTTCTCTTATTAAAAGAAGAGCTTCACTATTTATGTAAATTTTAGCAAAACAAGAATAAACCGCGAACTAATTTGACAGTTAAATTAAAACAGAGTTGTTAATATTCTCATGTGACAATGAAAGGAATACAGAGTCGTTTAGATAACGGTTGAATATAGAAATGTTACGACACTGATGTTAATTAAACGGAACTGACAGATAACTTGAGGAAAACAAGTATAATTTTAGACTAGACTGGACTATAGTGCATAGTCTAGTCTATAGTCTAGTCTAGTCTATAGCTATAGTCTATAGTCTAGTCTATAGTCTAGTCTATAGGCTTTGTCTATAGTCTAGTTATAGCTAGTCTATAGTCTACTCTATAGTCTAGTCTATAGTCAAGCCTAGTAGTCATCTATAGTCTAGTCTATAGTCTATGCTCATAGTCTAAGTAGTCTATAGTCTAGTTATTCTATAGTCTAGCTTATAGTCTAGTCTATTCTAGTATAGTCTAGTCTATAGTCTAGTAGTCTAGTTAGTCTATATGTCTAGTCTAAGTCTAGTCTATAGTCTAGTCTAAGGTATAGTCTAGTTGTCTATCTATAGTCTAGTCTATAGTCTAGTCTATAGTCTAGTCTATAGTCTAGTCTATAGTCTAGTTAGCTATTATATCTAGTCTATAGTCTAGTCTATAGTCTAGTCTATAGTCTAGTCTATAGTCTAGTCTATAGTCTAGTCTATAGTCTAGTCTATAGTCTAGTCTATAGTCTAGTCTATAGTCTAGTCTATAGTCTAGTCTATAGTCTAGTCTATAGTCTAGTCTATAGTCTAGTCTATAGTCTAGTCTATAGTCTAGTCTATAGTCTAGTCTATAGTCTAGTCTATAGTCTAGTCTATAGTCTAGTCTATAGTCTAGTCTAGTCTAGTCTATAGTCTAGTCTATAGTCTAGTCTATAGTCTAGTCTATAGTCTAGTCTATAGTCTAGCTATAGTCTAGTCTATAGTCTAGTCTATAGTCTAGTCTATAGTCTAGTCTATAGTCTAGTCTATAGTCTAGTCTATAGTCTAGTCTATAGTCTTAGTCTAGTCTAGTCTAGTCTATAGTCTAGTCTATAGTCTAGTCTATAGTCTAGTCTAGTCTATAGTCTAGTCTAGTCTATAGTCTAGTCTAGTCTAGTCTAGTCTATAGTCTAGTCTAGTCTATAGTCTAGTCTAGTCTATAGTCTAGTCTATAGTCTAGTCTATAGTCTAGTCTAGTCTATAGTCTAGTCTAGTCTATAGTCTAGTCTATAGTCTAGTCTATAGTCTAGTCTAGTCTAGTCTATAGTCTAGTCTATAGTCTAGTCTATGGTCTAGTCTATAGTCTAGTCTATAGTCTAGACTATAGTCTAGTCTATAGTCTAGTCTATAGTCTAGTCTATAGTCTAGTCTATAGTCTAGTCTATAGTCTAGTCTATAGTCTAGTCTATAGTCTAGTATAGTCTAGTCTATAGTCTAGTCTATAGTCTAGTCTATACTCTAGTCTATAGTCTAGTCTATAGTCTAGTCTATAGTCTAGTCTATAGTCTAGTCTATAGTCTAGTCTATAGTCTAGTCTAGTCTATAGTCTAGTCTATAGTCTAGTCTAGTCTAGTCTAGTCTAGTCTATAGTCTAGTCTATAGTCTAGTCTAGTCAGTCTAGTCTAGTCTAGTCTATAGTCTAGTCTAGTCATAGTCTATCTAGTCTATAGTCTAGTCTATAGTCTAGTCTATAGTCTAGTCTATAGTCTCGTCTAGTCTATAGTCTAGTCTATAGTCTAGTCTATAGTCTAGTCTATAGTCTAGTCTATAGTCTAGTCTATAGTCTAGTCTATAGTCTAGTCTATAGTCTAGTCTATAGTCTAGTCTATAGTCTAGTCTATAGGTCTAGTCTATAGTCTAGTCTATAGTCTAGTCTATAGTCTAGTCTATAGTCTAGTCTATAGTCTAGTCTATAGTCTAGTCTATAGTCTAGTCTATAGTCTAGTCTATAGTCTAGTCTATAGTCTAGTCTATAGTCTAGTCTATAGTCTAGTCTAGTCTAGTCTATAGTCTAGTCTAGTCTAGTCTAGTCTATAGTCTAGTCTAGTCTATAGTCTAGTCTATAGTCTAGTCTATAGTCTAGTCTAGTCTATAGTCTAGTCTAGTCTATAGTCTAGTCTATAGTCTAGTCTATAGTCTAGTCTATAGTCTAGTCTATAGTCTAGTCTATGGTCTAGTCTATAGTCTAGTCTATAGTCTAGACTATAGTCTAGTCTATAGTCTAGTCTATAGTCTAGTCTATAGTCTAGTCTATAGTCTAGTCTATAGTCTAGTCTATAGTCTAGTCTATAGTCTAGTCTATAGTCTAGTCTATAGTCTAGTCTATAGTCTAGTCTATACTCTAGTCTATAGTCTAGTCTATAGTCTAGTCTATAGTCTAGTCTATAGTCTAGTCTATAGTCTAGTCTATAGTCTAGTCTATAGTCTAGTCTATAGTCTAGTCTATAGTCTAGTCTATAGTCTAGTCTATAGTCTAGTCTATAGTCTAGTCTATAGTCTAGTCTAGTCTAAAGTCTAGTCTATAGTCTAGTCTATAGTCTAGTCTATAGTCTAGTCCTATAATCCTTTCCTGAAATCTATCTCTCAGTTTTGTTGAATTAACAACACTGTTGTAACATTTCTGCTATCATCCGTTTCCTTAAACATCCCTGGTTTCTTTTCATTGTCACATAAGAAAATTAACAACTCTGTTCTAATTTAACTGTCAAATTAGTTCGCGGTTTTTTCTGGTTTTGCTAAAGTTTGCATGAAAAGTGAAGCTCTCCTTATAATAATAAAAATGTATAATTAAGTGTTTATATTAAAGAAAATAATGAAAATTTATAAAAAATAAAGTGTTTATAAGAAAATTAATATATTAGTTATAGGGAAAATGTAAAATTAAAGTGTGAAAATCATTAGTAAAGTTGTCTTTGTTAAGGAGGCGCTTGTCTATAGTTAAAAGTTATAAAAAAAGCAAATAAGTAAAAGTATAAGAAATAATTGATCATAAAAGCATCAATTAATGGCCTGTTATTGTTTAAGAAAAGTGTTAAGTGTAATTTAAATAAATGTGATAAAAAATTTTGCTTAAATCCTTAAGTTAGCCGGCTGTGGCTGGAGGTGTCTCAAAAAATACGTATTCTTAGGGAAGAGCTTCGCTAAATTTCGGCCGGAATTGTGTAGTCGTGTTCTCAAGTCGTTAAATGTGTAAATGTAAAACGCGGTATTTGTTAGCAGTTTATTTTATGCTAATTTCTTCGGCTAAAGTGCAAAATAGTAAAAATAAATAAGTTTTTTTTTTAATTTTCCCGGAAATTTAAATTAAGGTAAATGTGAATTAGTATTTTAAGTATGAATATCTGTTTAAATCCAATTTATTCTAATTAGAATACTATACAAGATTGTTTTACTATTTGGAATCCATACCAGTTACCAATTTTTCAAAATTTTCCAATTTCCAAGAACATTTTTGAGTTTCCTTGAAAACGATTAATTTCCATTCCTTGAAACTGATCAATTTTCTTTAGAATAGATTATAAATTAGACACTAGACTAAGAATTGTCTGTTTCCAAAACCTACCCATTACTACCTGAATACCCCTATTGCCTTTTAAAATGCATTATTTTATTCCCAAAGTAATTCAAAGTGCCTGCTGTCTGTTCCTCTTTGTATTTACTTTGCGTTTGCGCGTGGGTTTTTTGTTTACACTTCAATCGAGCTGTGTGTTTATAATCATCACTGACTTAATGTGAAACTAATTAGTCTGACTGTTAGACCAGTTGTCGTTCACAACAACAAACTGTTTATAAGCCGGCTAAAAGCCAACGAAGTAAATGAACTGATAAATGCTGATAAAAAAAAATTTACATTTAAAATGAATGAACGTTTAATAATGAAAGCAAAAAACGAGATTTATTTTTGTTTTTTTATTGGAAATCTGGAGCGGGAGGAGATTATATTGTCTAAGTTTAAGAAATGGTAAGAAAAAAATAGAAAAAGTTGTAAATAAGATTATAAGGAGAAAGAGAAAGTTTGTTTAAAAGGGGATTAGATTCAAATGGGAGTTCAGTTAGAGAAATTTTTAAAAATAAAAACAATTTTTTTAAAAGAAATGGTCCTTCGGGGAAACAAGTTAATGACATTTTGTTTCAAAGTAAAAGATTAATTTTGAAATTTAATTTTATTAAAATTTTTCTTAAGAATTTGGAATATTTTTTATTACTTTTGTAAATTAACTGGTTTGATAAGTTTATGAGTATTTTTGTAAAATAATTAACGTTAAAAATTCGATTAAAATTGAACCGGTTGCGTTTTATTGCAAAAATTATTGCGATTCTGGCTTGTTGGTCATACAGGAATGAGGTACTTCTGTAATAAGTAAAATCCAGCTTTAAATATAAATTTTCTCAAACATTGTCTTAAACAAACTTACTGTCTGTCATGCCCCAGCCTACGGGTACCCGTTGCTTGCGATTCTCTTCTTTAAGCCATTCGCGCAAAGGTTCAAAATATTCCAATAAAGCAGAGGGATCCATCTTCTTATCGCCGGTAAACTCATTTAAGACTTCGGTCCAGTGGCGACTGGCTCCAGCTGAGAGGAAGTTTCTATAGAAAGACAAAATAAAATGAAAGTTTTTTAACAGAAAACTTGGTTTAACTTACTTAAAGGCCTCTCCCGCTTCTTTGCTTTTATAAATATCACAATTGTCCAAAGTTTTGTGAGCATCTCCCTTGACATACTGGCCCGCCTTAGAGCACATGGCCTTGTGGAATTGAAATTGGAATATGTGGGCAGCAAAATATCTTAAATACTCAACATCAGCATCTATATGGTACTTAGCAGGAGGATCGAAATCATTATCGGTTCTAGCTACTGGTGGCTCTACACCCGAATACTCAGATCTCATTTGCCAGAAAGCACAATTCCAGGCAGAAGGTTCTATTTCATTTCTAAACACCGCATAACGATATTTATCCATGGTATAGGCAAAGGGTAGAAAAACAATTTTCTTTAAGGCCATTTTAAACAATTCATTAATACGACTCTGCTCATCCAATTCCACCACCTGAGACAAACCTATAGCATGTAAATGTTTAGTAGAAGACACTGACAAAGCAATAACATCTCCCACCGCCTCATGGAAACCGGGATTTGGTGCTCCTCTGAAAGCTGTAGGCTGATTCTCATACAATAAATAGTACTGTATATGACCCAATTCATGATGCACCACATACAGATAATGGGTGTCCACCTCTGTACACATTTTAATGCGTACATCACTATCGGCGAAAAGATCCCATGCTGAAGCATGACAAACAATAGTACGATCTTCCGGTTTCTCTAGAACACTTAAATTCCAAAAGCTGGTGGGTAAAGCCCGCATACCGAGAGACTGGAAAAATTCATCACCCAATTCAAACATTTTCTTAATCGTATAATCTTGTTTTTTCATTTCGGCTGTAACATCCACGAAAGAAATATTCGGATAGGGTTTGAGTAGTTCTATTACTTCATCCCAATTTTGGGCCCACATGTTGCCGAGTAGATGTATGGGAATATTGCCTTTTTCCGGCACCACTTCCGCGCCATAATGTTGAGCCAAACGATGGCGTACATAGCCATGAATTTCACGGTAAAGTGGGAGAATCGCTTGGAATACCTCATCTAGATTTTTTTCAAATTCAGGATCTTCATAGAAGTGGATCCAGTAATCGGCATAAGAGGGAAAGTCTGGAAAAGGTTAAATTTTCTTTTAAATAAAATTTCATTTCTAGTTAAGTTCTAGATCAGTTCTATTTCAGTTCTAGTTCAGTTCTAGTTCAGTTCTAGTTCAGTTCTAGTTCAGTTCTAGTTCAGTTCTAGTTCATTTCTAGTTCAGTTCTAGTTCAGTTCTAGTAAGTTCTAGTTCAGTTCTAGTTCAGTTCTAGTTCAGTTCTAGTTCAGTTCTAGTTCAGTTCTAGTTCAGTTCTAGTTCAGTTCTAGTCAGTTCTAGTTCAGTTCTAGTTCAGTTCTAGTTCAGTTCTAGTTCAGTTCTAGTTCAGTTCTAGTTCAGTTCTAGTTCAGTTCTAGTTCAGTTCTAGTTCAGTTTCTAGTTCAGTCTAGTTCAGTTCTAGTTCAGTTCTAGTTCAGTTCTAGTTCAGTTCTAGTTCAGTTCTAGTTCAGTTCTAGTTCAGTTCTAGTTCAGTTCTAGTTCAGTTCTAGTTCAGTTCTAGTTCAGTTCTAGTTCAGTTCTAGTTCAGTTCTAGTTCAGTTCTAGTTCAGTTCTAGTTCAGTTCTAGTTCAGTTCTAGTTCAGTTCTAGTTCAGTTCTAGTTCAGTTCTAGTTCAGTTCTAGTTCAGTTCTAGTTCAGTTCTAGTTCAGTTCTAGTTCAGTTCTAGTTCAGTTCTAGTTCAGTTCTAGTTCAGTTCTAGTTCAGTTCTAGTTCATTCTAGTTCAGTTCTAGTTCAGTTCTAGTTCATTCTAGTTCTAGTTCAGTTCTAGTTCAGTTCTAGTTCAGTTCTAGTTCAGTTCTAGTTCAGTTCTAGTTCAGTTATAGTTCAGTTCTAGTTCAGTTCTAGTCAGTTCTAGTTCAGTTCTAGTTCAGTAGTTCAGTTCTAGTTCAGTTCTAGTTCAGTTCTAGTTCAGTTCTAGTTCAGTTCTAGTTCAGTTCTAGTTCAGTTCGTTCAGTTCTAGTTCGTCTAGTTCAGTTCTAGTTCAGTTCTAGTTCAGTTCTAGTTCAGTTCTAGTTCAGTTCTAGTAGTTCTAGTTAAGTTTCTAGTTAAGTTCTAGTTCAGTCTAGTTCAGTTCTAGTTCAGTTCTAGTTCAGTTCTAGTAAGTTCTAGTTCAGTTCTAGTTCAGTTCTAGTTCAGTTCTAGTTCAGTTCTAGTTCAGTTCTAGTTCAGTTCTAGTTCAGTTTTAGTAAGTTCTAGTTCAGTTCTAGTTCAGTTCTAGTTCAGTTCTAGTTCAGTTCTAGTTCAGTTCTAGTTCAGTTCTAGTTCAGTTCTAGTTCAGTTTTAGTTCAGTTCTAGTTCAGTTTTAGTTCAGTTCTAGTTCAGTTCTAGTTCATTTCTAGTTCAGTTCTAGTTCAGTTCTAGTTCAGTTCTAGTTCAGTTCTAGTTCAGTTCTAGTTCAGTTCTAGTTCAGTTCTAGTTCAGTTCTAGTTCAGTTCTAGTTCAGTTCTAGTTCAGTTCTAGTTCAGTTCTAGTTCAGTTCTAGTTCAGTTCTAGTTCAGTTCTAGTTCAGTTCTAGTTCAGTTCTAGTTCAGTTCTAGTTCAGTTCTAGTTCAGTTCTAGTTCAATTCTAGTTCAGTTCAGGTTTAGTTCTTTCAACTCACTATTCAATTTCGCTGCCTTTCTACTTAATTCCACATATTTAGCAAAATTCTCTTTCATCGGTGTTCCCGCCTTATCATGCCACTCTTTCCAGTAGTGAGCCAATTCTTTAGGATCACGACTATTGGACAAACGTTCCTGTATATGAGGTTCCAAAGCTAAAGAACAATCTGTCGCATTGGTATAAGAACAGACTTTAGTACTGGCATAATTCGATTGCATGCTACTAATGGCATTTTGTAGAGTTAAGAAATCTTCCTCCGGCAAGATATCATAACCGGGATCAGCTAAAATTTTTGCTTGTCTCTGTAGATTGGTATTATCTAAGCGATCATAGCCTAAATTACGTATAGCTTCTGATAATTTTTTAGTTTCTTTAGCATTTTTTGCTGATACAGCGATCATTTCCAGACGATTGTGTTCCGTTACATTTGTATTGTATTCGTAGGCTAAGAGATATTCAGCTCGCTTACGTTGTCTTAATAATTCATTTTGTTGTTGGAAGAATGCTTTGGGTTGATTGGCATCGCAGGTGTCATCACAGTTTTCCGGCAGGGCAGTGAGACAAAGCTGTTTATTAACAAAGAGAAGAGGTGTTGAAATTTTAAAAAAATATATTATATACATATGTATGTTTTTAATTACCTGTAAACAGACTAGGGTTGTGACCTGTAGTATGTGTTTATATTTTAACTTCATATTCTTAGCTCTGGCACATCCAGCTTTTCGCACGATTTGTTAAGAACTAAACGCTGAGCTGCAAAAATTTGTTTTAAAGAAACATATTTAATTTTAATTAATTTGTTTGGCTTCGTGTTATCTGTTCGTTTTATTTAGATTTTTTTTTTTTTTGCTAAAATGATCACTTTCGTTATCAGTTGTTTGATGTTTAGTCGGAAAACAACGATTAGTAAGTGCACTTTTAATTAATCTAATTTGTGTATATTGTGTAATAGGTTTTTTGAGACAACTCGTACTACTATTATTAAAAACTATTAATAACTTTTTTTTAATTATCCAAATTCAATAATTTCTCTCCAAAAATCGGTTAAAATTTAACTTTAATTTTAAAATATGTAAATACAGAAGTTATGATGGGATAATGCAGTCACTACTTAACACAAAAGTGACATCTGCTGGTCCGTAGCAAATCTAAATTTAGATACTGTTTTGATATTTTACACTATTTCCAATTGGACATGATAAAATATAAACAATGTACTAGACCAGTCTATAATATAGATAGTAGTCTAATCAATGATAAAGTCTATAGTTTAGTCTATAGTCTCGTCCACAGACTGGTCTATAGTCTAGTCTAGTCTATATTCAAGTCTATAGTCTAGTCTATAGTCTAGTCTAGTCTACAGTCTAGTCTATATTCTAGTCAATAGTTTAGTCTATAGCCCAGTCAATAGTCTAGTCTATAGCCTAGTCAATTGTCTAGTCTATACCCTAGTATATAGCCTAGTCAATAGTCTAGTCTATAGTCTAGACTATAGTCTAGTCAATAGTCTAGTTTATAGTCTAGACTATAGTCTAGACTATAGTCTAGACTATAGTCTAGTCAATAGTTTAGTCTATAGTATAGACTATAGTCTAGTCTATAGTGTAGACTATAGTCTAGTCTATAGTCTAGACTATAGTCTAGTCTATAGTCTAGACTATAGTCTAGTCTATAGTCTAGACTATAGTCTAGTCTATATTCTAGTCAATAGTCAAAAGTCTAGTCTATAGTCCATGGTGTAGTCTGTAATCTATAATCTATTCTGTAATCCAGTCTATAATCTATTCTATATTCTTGTCTATAGTCTAGTCTATAGTTCAGTCTATAGTTTAGCCTATAGCTTAGTCTATAGTCTAGTCTATAGTCGAGTCCATAGTTTAGTCTATAGTCTAGTCTATAGTCTAGTCTATAGTCTAGTCTATAGTCTAGTCTATAGTCTAGTCTATAGTCTAGTCTATAGTCTAGTCTATAGTCTAGTCTATAGTCTAGTCTATAGTCTAGTCTATAGTCTAGTCTATAGTCTAGTCTATAGTCTAGTCTATAGTCTAGTCTATAGTCTAGTCTAGTCTAGTCTATAGTCTAGTCTATAGTCTAGTCTATAGTCTAGTCTATAGTCTAGTCTATAGTCTAGTCTATAGTCTAGTCTATAGTCTAGTCTATAGTCTAGTCTATAGTCTAGTCTATAGTCTAGTCTATAGTCTAGTCTATAGTCTAGTCTATAGTCTAGTCTATAGTCTAGTCTATAGTCTAGTCTATAGTTAGTCTAGTCTAGTCTAGTCTAGTCTATAGTCTAGTCTATAGTCTAGTCTAAAGTCTAGTCTATAGTCTAGTCTATAGTCTAGTCTATAGTCGAGTCCATAGTTTAGTCTATAGTCTAGTTTATAGTCTAGTCTATAGTCTAATATATAGTCTAGTCTATAGTCTAGTCTATAGTCTAGTCTATAGTCTAGTCTAGTCAATAGTCTAGTCAATAGTCTAGTCAATAGTCTAGTCAATAGTCTAGTCTATAGTCTTGTCCATGGTGTAGTCTGTAATCTATTCTATAATCTTGTCTATAGTCTAGTCTATAGTTTAGTCTATAGTTTAGTCTATAGTTTAGTCTATAGTTTAGTCTATAGTCTAGTCTATAGTCTAGTCTATAGCCTACTCTATAGACAAGTCTATAGTCTAGACTATAATCTAGTCTATAGTCTAGTCTGTATTCTAATCCATAGTCTAGTCTATAATATAGTCTATAAGTTTGACTAGTCTATAGTCTATAGTCTTTAGTTTTAATTTTCTTAAAATCATCTCTTTTCCTCAATTTTATCTCTCAGTTTTGTTTATTTAACAACACTGTTGTAACATTTCTGCTATCATCCGTTTCCTTAAACATCTCTGTTTTACTTTCATTGTCACATAAGAATATTAACAACTCTGTTCTAGTGTAACTGTCAAATTAGTTCGCGGTTTTTTTCTCGTTTTGTTAAAGTTTGCATAAAAAGTGAAGCTCTCCTTTTAATAATAAAAAATGTATAATGAAGTGTTTAAACAAAAGAAAATAATGCAAATTTATGAAAAATGGAAGGTATATAAGAAAATTAATGTATTAGTTATAGGGAAAATGTAAAAATTATGTGTGAAAATCATTAGTAAAGTTGGCTATGTTAAGGAGGCTCTTGCCTATGGTTAAAAGTTATTAAAAAAGCAAATTAGTAGAAGTATAAAAATAATTGAGCATAAAAGCATCAATTAATGGCCTGTTAGTATTTAAGAAAAGTGTTAAGCGTAAATTAAGAAATGTGATAAAAAAAAAATTGCACAAAAGCCGGCAGTGGCCGGAGGTGTCTCAAAATATATGTCTTCTTAGGGAAGTGCTTCGTTAAATTTCGGCCGGAGTTATGTAGTCGTGTTCTTAATTCGTTAAATGTGTAAATGTATAACGCGTAATTTGTTAGCAGGTGATTTTATATCAATTTGATCCGACAATGTGCAAAAAAAGTGAGAATAAGTAAGTTTTTTTTTAATTTTCTCGGAAATTTTAATTTAGGTAAATGTGAATTAGTATTTTAAGTATGAATAACTGTTAAATTTTAATTTATTCTAATTAGAATGCTAAAAAAGTTTGTTTTACTGTTTGGAATCCATGTCAGTTGCCAACTTTTCAAAATTCTATTTACAAAAAGTTGAAATTTCCAAGCAAATTTTTGAGCTTCCTTAAAATTGTGTAATTTTTTTTTAAATTTTCAATTTGCTAGAAATTGTATAATATTCATTAGAAATTTTTTCTATTTCCTAGAAATTGTATAATTTTCTTTAGAAAATTTTTCCTTTTCCTAGAAATTGTACAATTTTCTTTAGAAAATTTTCCAATTTCCTAGAAATTGTTCAATTTTCTTTAGAAAATTTTTAAATTTCCTAGAACTTGTTCAATTTTCTTTAGAAAATTTTTCATTTTCCTAGAAATTGTGTAATTTGCTTCTGAAAATTTTTGAATTTCCTTGAAATTATGTAATTTTCTTTAGAAAATTCTGCAATTTCCCTGAATTTGTGTAATTTTCTTTAGAAACTTTTTAAATTTTCTTAAAATTGATTAATTTTCTTTAGATAATTCTGCAATTTCTCTGAATTTGTGTAATTTTTTTTAGAAGATTTCTCAATTTCCTTGAAATTGTGTAATTTTCTTTAAAAAATTCTTCAATTTCTTGAGAAAATGTTAGAAATTTTCACCATATTTAACAATTTCCAAAAAATTTTATAAAACTGCACAATTTATATCGAATTTGTGTAATTTTCTATAAAAAAATATTCTTTAAAATATTAGATTTGTAATAACTGTTCTAATTTTTAACAATTCTTATCGAGGTCTTACTGTCCACCGGCTTTTGCAATATTGCTCCTTATATTTTTTTCCACAAATGTTGCAAAATTTTATTACAAATGATTAAAATTTATAAACAATTTACACACTTACATTTACAGCTTTAATTTGTCTCAAACAATTTAAAATTTCTTTAATTTTCTTAATAATTAACGAAAAATAACTAAAATTTCTTCCGGATGAAAATTCCTTTGCTTATATTTTGTTTTTCTGCTCTTTGTAGTACAATCTAACACAACTCTGTTTTATGAACACTGTCTTACCTTTACCAAACAACCCTGAAACACTGTGTTATCGTCTTTGTTACTATAAGGAAAACTGTCTTATCGCCCTTATGCTACAATTTGTAAAACAAAATGTCAACACAAAACAAAATTGCCAATTAAAAAACTACAACGAATTTGTAAAACATAGCAAAGAAAACAATAAATTTACAGAGAATGACAGATTTGAAGAAAACAAATTGAAAAAAATCCCAATTTGATGAAAATTCCATTTAGTACATTTTGACAATTTGTCGTGGAATGTTGAGACGGTTTTTATGTTTTACGGGCGTCAATCGTGTTACGGACGGTACAGAAAATTATAGAAAAATGCGCGTAGAAAATTATTAGTGTTTGTGTGTGTGTATATTTAAAGTGCGTTTAATTTAGAAAATTTTGTAAAAACAAAAATTCTAATAAGTATTTTTGTGCAAAAAGCTTGTAAAAAATTTGCCAAGGTTTTTTTCAGAAATCTAACACAATTAAAGTTGTCTAAAATTAAAAGCAAAGTCTGTCGGTAATAAAAAAAGTTTTAATTTAATTACTTTAGCAGAAAACAAAACGAAATAACAAAAATAAATTGAGAAAATAAAGATCAAAAATTATAAAAAAAAGAAGTTTTTTTTGTTGTTTATCCGTGTAAGTGTGTCGGTTTTCGTTCATTTCGTACGTGTGTTTGTGCGTCAAGTTTTTTTTTGTGGTGTGTAAACAACACCAACAAAAATACAAATCAAACAGATATTTTGATGAAATTTACTAAATAAAAACAACAAAAATATACATATTTTTTTTTCTGCCTTGTTTTTTGTGTTTAACAAAAGTGTTGTGCTTCTCTTGTTGTTGTTGTTGCTGTTTCTTCTTCATGTAACTGACCAGATTTCTACGTCACTTTTTGTGTCTCTTTGAAAAGGAAATTAGTTAATTTACAACAACAATAACAACTACTATAAGTATTTGCAGCAACAACAATATTAATAATTCATTGAAATCAATTAGAGTCAAAACAAAAATGTAATTATTGTTTATTTATTGCTTTTTTGATTAAATTATATTTAATTTAGTTTGTGCTTTTATTTATAGTTTTCTATTAGTTTTTTTAATGCAAATTTCATTCTTCTTATTGACTTTCAATTAAATTCCATTAGGAAAAATAATTTAATGTAAAAAGTCATGGTCACAGAGGGCTTAGTAGTGATACAGTGAAAGAAATAAAGAAATTACTGTTCCTACCTATAATATTCTGAAAAATAATTACAAAAAATGCGACAAAACTAAACCAGAACTGAACTAGAACTGAACTAGAACTGAACTAGAACTGAACTAGAACTGAACTAGAACTGAACTGGAACTGAACTAGAACTGAACTAGAACTGAACTAGAACTGAACTAGAACTGAACTAGAACTGAACTGGAACTGAACTAGAACTGAACTAGAACTGAACTAGAACTGAACTAGAACTGAACTAGAACTGACTAGAACTGAACTAGAACTGAACTAGAACTGAACTAGAACTGAACTAGAACTGAACTAGAACTGAACTAGAACTGAACTAGAACTGAACTAGAACTGAAGTAGAACTGAACTAGAACTGAACTAGAACTGAACTAGAACTGAACTAGAACTGAACTAGAACTGAAATAGAACTGAAATAGAACTGAACTAGAACTGAACTAGAACTGAACTAGAACTGAACTAGAACTGAACTAGAACTGACTAGAACTGAACTAGAACTGAACTAGAACTGAACTAGAACTGAACTAGAACTGAACTAGAACTGAACTAGAACTGAACTAGAACTGAACTAGAACTGAACTAGAACTGAACTAGAACTGAACTAGAACTGAACTAGAACTGAACTAGAACTGAACTAGTACTGAACTAGAACTGAACTAGAACTGAACTAGAACTGCACTAGAACTGAACTAAAACTGAACTAGAACTGAACTAGAACTGAACTAGGACTGAACTAGAACTGAACTAGAACTGAACTAGAACTGAACTAGAACTGAACTAGAACTGAACTAGAACTGAACTAGAACTGAACTAGAACTGAACTAGAACTGAACTAAACTGAACTAGAACTGAACTAGAACTGAACTAGAACTGAACTAGAACTGAACTAGAACTGAACTAGAACTGAACTAGAACTGAACTAGAACTGAACTAGAACTGAACTAGAACTAGAACTAGAACTGAACTAGAACTGAACTAGAACTGAACTAGAACTGAACTAGAACTGAACTAGAACTGAACTAATGAACTAGAACTGAACTAGAACTGAACTAGAACTGAACTAGAACTGAACTAGAACTGAATTAAAACTGAACTAGAACTGAACTAGAACTGAACTAGTACTGAACTAGAACTGAACTAGAACTGAACTAGAACTGAACTAGAACTGAACTAGAACTGAACTAGAACTGAACTAGAACTGAACTAGAACTGAACTAGAACTGAACTAGAACTGAACTAGAACTGAACTAGAACTGAACTAGAACTGAACTAGAACTGAACTAGAACTGAACTAGAACTGAACTAGAACTGAACTAGAACTGAACTAAAACTGAACTAAAACTGAAATAGAACTGAAAAGAGGAGCTAATTTATAAATTGTCGGTTTAGAACTATATATTTTTGGTTATTATTAGTTATTTGCTTATTTATTTAATATTTGTTTAATATTGATATTAAGTTTAATTAATTTTCTAATTTTATTTCATTTCAGGTCTTTTTATGTAAAATTCGTGGGTGTTGTGTAAAAATATCAAGTCAAGAGTTTTAAAAAAGTGGTTTGTGTCTAAAGAAACAAAACCTCATTAATAAATGTATTTTGTGTAAAAATATTAAAAGAAAATAATTAGTAAATCGTCTAAAAAATACAATGAAAAAGATTTAAAATTAAAACCAACATAAAAGGAAAAGTTTGTTTCATAAAAGCAAATCAAAAAGTCATTAAAAAAATTAACAAAACAAAAAAAAAAAAAAAAAATTAAAAAAAAAGTGTTAACAAATTACTACAAAAAGTGTTTTCCTAAAAGAAAAAAAAATTTCCATAAACAAACATGAATAATTATCAAAATCAAACACCACCACCGGTGTTGAGAAATCATCATCAACATCAGCAGCAGCAGCAACAGTCATTGCACCACAATAATCATCATTTCTCAACATCAGTAGCAGCAGCCACAGTAGCAGTTCCCTCAACAATACAATTGACACCTTCGCATCAAATGCATCATCATTTGCATCAACAGCAACAGCAGCAGCAACAACAACAAAATCATTCAATGATGCTGCAACATACACAACATCATTTTACAACACCTGCTGCTCCAATGCCACCACTACCACCAACACCACAATCATCATCGTTAAACGCTGTTGCTGTGGCTGCCAATTCAACGTCAACCGCTACAACATTGTCATCGTCAGCTCTAACAAATCTAGCAACACCTCAACAGCAACCGCAACCTCTATCAGCAATTCTTTGGCCATACGTCAAGAAATACAACGTTTCGAAAGTGTTCATCCATCGATTTATGCCATCTATGATTTAATCGATTTATTACCCATAACAGATGCTCAAATCGCTCAACAAATTCGAGATCATGTTGTTTGTATTGAAGGTAAGTTTTGAAGAAAATTTCTACTTTTTTTTTTTTTTTTGAAATTTCATAAAGAAGTAAATGTTGTTTTGTGTGTGGTTTCTTCTATTTGCTTATCAAATTTCAATTATGCTGCTACTGCCATAAAAGCTATAAAGAAAAAAACTTTAAATGATGTTTTAATCATAATTTCAATATTTATTACTTTTACTCTTTGCCATCAAGTGAAAGTCTTTAAAAAAATAATTCATAAAGAAAAACTGTTTTCTTCTTTACAAATCTTGATTTATTTTTATAGTCTTCCTTTTAATGACCTTGCATTTTGTAGTATTTTTTTCTTACTTTCTTGATGTTTGTATTTTCTCATTTAAGACCGGAAAAATTCATATATATTTCTGCTATTTTGCATTATCGCAAAAATATTTTTCATGTAAAGCACCCTACAGAAGGAAATAGCGAATTAATAAGTTTAGAAACCAAATTAAGTTCGTAACAAAAGGTCTAAATTCTAAATTGAATTATAACTGAACTAGAACTGAACTAGAACTGAACTAGAACTGAACTAGAACTGAACTAGAACTGAACTAGAACTGAACTAGAACTGAACTAGAACTGAACTAGAACTGAACTAGAACTGAACTAGAACTGAACTAGAACTGAACTAGAACTGAACTAGAACTGAACTAGAACTGAACTAGAACTGAACTAGAACTGAACTAGAACTGAACTAGAACTGAACTAGAACTGAACTAGAACTGAACTAGAACTGAACTAGAACTGAACTAGAACTGAACTAGAACTGAACTAGAACTGAACTAGAACTAGAACTGAACTAGACCTGAACTAGAACTGAACTAGAACTGAACTAGAACTGAACTAGAACTGAACTAGAACTGAACTAGAACTGAACTAGAACTGAACTAGAACTGAACTAGAACTGAACTAGAACTGAACTAGAACTGAACTAGAACTGAACTAGAACTGAACTAGAACTGAACTGAACTGAACTAGAACTGAACTAGAACTGAACTAGAACTGAACTAGAACTGAACTAGAACTGAACTAGAACTGAACTAGAACTGAACTAGAACTGAACTAGAACTGAACTAGAACTGAATAACTGAACTAGAACTGAACTAGAACTGAACTAGAACTGAACTAGAACTGAACTAGAACTGAACTAGAACTGAACTAGAACTGAACTAGAACTGAACTAGAACTGAACTAGAACTGAACTAGAACTGAACTAGAACTGAACTAGAACTGAACTAGAACTGAACTAGAACTGAACTAGAACTGAACTAGAACTGAACTAGAACTGAACTAGAACTGAACTAGAACTGAACTAGAACTGAACTAGAACTGAACTAGAACTGAACTAGACCTGAACTAGAACTTGAACTAGAACTGAACTGAATGAACTAGAACTGAACTAGAACTGAACTAGAACTGAACTAGAACTGAACTAGAACTGAACTAGAACTGAACTAGAACTGAACTAGAACTGAACTAGAACTGAACTAGAAACTGAACTAGAATGAACTAGAACTGAACTAGAACTGAACTAGAACTGAACTAGAACTGAACTAGAACTGAACTAGAACTGAACTAGAACTGAACTAGAACTGAACTAGAACTGAACTAGAACTGAACTAGAACTGAACTAGAACTGAACTAGAACTGAACTAGAACTGAACTAGAACTGAACTAGAACTGAACTAGAACTGAACTAGAACTGAACTAGAACTGAACTAGAACTGAACTAGAACTGAACTAGAACTGAACTAGAATGAACTAGAACTGAACTAGAACTGAACTAGAACTGAACTAGAACTGAACTAGAACTGAACTAGAACTGAACTAGAACTGAACTAGAACTGAACTAGAACTGAACTAGAACTGAACTAGAACTGAACTAGAACTGAACTAGAACTGAACTGAACTGAACTAGAACTGAACTAGAACTGAACTAGAACTGAACTAGAACTGAAACTATGAACTAGAACTGAACTAGAACTGAACTAGAACTGAACTAGAATTGAACTAGAACAGAACTAGAACAGAACTAGAACAGAACTAGAACAGAACAAGAACAGAACTAGAACAGAACTAGAGCAGAACTAGAACAGAACTAGAATAGAACTAGAACAGAACCAGAACAGAACTAGAACAGAACTAGAACAGAACAAGAACTGAACTAGAACTGAACTAGAACAGAACTAGAACAGAACTAGAACAGAACTAGAACAGAACTAGAACAGAACTAGAACAGAACTAGAACAGAACTAGAACAGAACTAGAACAGAACTAGAACAGAACAGAACTAGAACAGAACTAGAACAGAACTAGAACAGAACTAGAACAGAACTAGATCAGTACTAGAACTGAACTAGAACAGAACTAGAACAGAACTAGAACAGAACTAGAACAGAACTAGAAGAGAACTAGAACAGAACTAGAACAGAACTAGAACAGAACTAGAACAGAACTAGAACAGAACTAGAACAGAACTAGAACTAGAACAGAACTAGAACAGAACTAGAAACAGAACTAGAACAGAACTAGAACAGAACTAGAACAGAACTAGAACAGAAACTAGAAACAGAACTAGAACAGAACTAGAACAGAACTAGAACAGAACTAGAACAGAACTAGAACAGAACTAGAACAGAACTAGAACAGAACTAGAACAGAACTAGAACAGAACTAGAACAGAACTAGAACAGAACTAGAACAGAACTAGAACAGAACTAGAACAGAACTAGAACAGAACTAGAACAGAACTAGAACAGAACTAGAACAGAACTAGAACAGAACTAGAACAGAACAGAAGAACTAGAACAGAACTAGAACAGAACTAGAACAGAACTAGAACAGAACTAGAACAGAACTAGAACAGAACTAGAACAGAACTAGAACAGAACTAGAACAGAACTAGATCAGTACTAGAACTGAAACTAGAACAGAACTAGAACAGAACTAGAACAGAACTAGAACAGAACTAGAACAGAACTAGAACAGAACTAGAACAGAACTAGAACAGAACTAGAACAGAACTAGAACAGAACTAGAACAGAACTAGAACAGAACTAGAACAGAACTAGAACAGAACTAGAACAGAACTAACTCGAACAGAACTAGAACAGAACTAGAACAGAACTAGACAGAACTAGAAGAACTAGACAGTACTAGAACAGAACTAGAACAGAACTAGAACAGAACTAGAACAGAACTAGAACAGAACTAGAACAGAACTAGAACAGAACTAGAACAGAACTAGAACAGAACTAGAACAGAACTAGAACAGAACTAGAACAGAACTAGAACGAACTAGAACAGAACTAGAACAGAACTAGAACAGAACTAGAACAGAACTAGACAGAACTAGAACAGAACTAGAACAGAACTAGAACAGAACTAGAACAGAACTAGAACCGAACTAGAACAGAACAAGAACATGAACTAGAACTGAACTAGAACAGAACTAGAACAGAACTAGAACAGAACTAGAAAGAACTAGAACAGAACTAGAACAGAACTAGAACAGCACAGAACTAGAACCGAACTAGAACAGAACTAGAACAGAACTAGAACAGAACTAGAACAGAACTAGAACAGAACTAGAACAGTAACTAGAAACATGAACTAGAACAGAACTAGAACTAGAACTAGAACAGAACTAGAACAGAACTAGAACTAGAACAGAACTAGAACAGAACTAGAACAGAACTAGAACAGAACTAGAACAGAACTAGAACAGAACTAGAACAGAACTAGAACAGAACTAGAACAGAACTAGAACTAGAACAGAACTAGAACAGAACTAGAACAGTACTAGAACAGAACTAGAACAGTAACTAGAACAGAACTAGAACAGAACTAGAACAGAACTAGAACAGAACTAGAACAGAACTAGAACAGAACTAGAACAGAACTAGAACAGAACTAGAACAGAACTAGAACTAGAACTAGAACTAGAACAGAACTAGAACAGAACTAGAACAGAACTAGAACAGTACTAGAACAGAACTAGAACAGAACTAGAACAGAACTAGAACAGAACTAGAACAGAACTAGAACAGAACTAGAACAGAACTAGAACAGAACTAGAACAGAACTAGAACAGAACTAGAACAGAACTAGATCAGTACTAGAACTGAACTAGAACAGAACTAGATACAGACTAGAACAGAACTAGAACAGAACTAGAACAGAACTAGAACAGAACTAGAACAGAACTAGAACGACTAGAACAGAACTAGAACAGAATTAGAACAGAACTAGAACAGAACTAGAACAGAACTAGAACAGAACTAGAACAGAACTAGAACAGAACTAGAACAGAACAAGAACAGAACTAGAACAGAACTAGAGCAGAACTAGAACAGAACTAGAATAGAACTAGAACAGAACCAGAACAGAACTAGAACAGAACTAGAACAGAACAAGAACTGAACTAGAACTGAACTAGAACAGAACTAGAACAGAACTAGAACAGAACTAGAACAGAACTAGAACAGAACTAGAACAGAACTAGAACAGAACAGAACTAGAACAGAACTAGAACAGAACTAGAACAGAACTAGAACAGAACTAGAACAGAACTAGAACAGAACTAGATCAGTACTAGAACTGAACTAGAACAGAACTAGAACAGAACTAGAACAGAACTAGAACAGAACTAGAACAGAACTAGAACAGAACTAGAACAGAACTAGAACAGAACTAGAACAGAACTAGAACAGAACTAGAACAGAACTAGAACAGAACTAGAACAGAACTAGAACAGAACTAGAACTAGAACAGAACTAGAACAGAACTAGAACAGAACTAGAACAGAACTAGAACAGTACTAGAACAGAACTAGAACAGAACTAGAACAGAACTAGAACAGAACTAGAACAGAACTAGAACAGAACTAGAACAGAACTACAACTGAACTAAAAAAATTGGTAAATTTTAGATTTCAGAGTTAAAACACTTAAACTTATAGGGTATTTTTGACTTCGTTGTTTACACAGACTCTTCATAAAATATTTTTCTCTTTGGCATTTTAAAATACATACTTGTTAACTATTTATACTTAATACTGGCACTTGCTGATAAATTAAATTGTTTGTTGGAAAAAAATTGCAGACAGCGCCATTTCATTTTACAAAACTTTACAACGATTATTTTTGCAAGCGTCACAAATTCAGCAAAAATATAAACTTTTACATGAGAATTTCTAGAAAAAAAATAAGTTTTCATAAAAAACATGTTTTGCACTAAAGCTAGGAAAACAATTTTATTCAAAATACCATAACTACACCCTGTATTTTCAATTTCAATAACATAAACTAGCAAAATATGACAGTTTTTGTCATAGAAACTATTAACCAAAGAGTTGGCTGTCTTTCTTTGCCAATTTATTTGTCTTCTTAGCAAAAAAAAATAAAATAACAACCCACAAAAAACCGTAAAAAAACTGCCCCCTGTCATACACATCCCCCAAATAGAAACTGAAAACATAAAACCACTTGAGCACATAGACAAGGGACGGACAGATGACACAACACATACACTTGGAGTCATTGACATCAATAATGCATGAAATTGCAATAGGCCTCGAAGGTATTGAAACTTATACGCACAAACGGACAAACTAACAAACAACCAACCAACCAGGTACCATAATCATGGAAAGAAATATAAAAGAAACAGCAAAAAAGCAACGATACCAAGCAAAAATGCTGAAAAAAAAACAACAACAGTGACAATAAAACACTTTACTGGTGGCTCTTAAAACAAAAACGGCAAAACAATAAAACAAAAGCAACAGCAACAGAAAACGTTTAGACAATCAGTCAGGTGTTGCACATAAACCATATGACAACGTTTCGTTCAGCTCATGCAACGTATGAGGAGTAGTCCATGCTACTCTTAGAATGCTAGCTTAAATGGAAACCATTTCTTGATAAAGTTTTTTTCTTTTGTCTTCTTCTACTCATTCATTTAATGCTGATTGTCTACTTTGAAATGCAAAGCACAGGTCGATATTTGTCTTTTTTTATTTGGGATCTCCCAAAAAGAAAAGAAATCGTAAAAACTAAAATTACACATGACATGTTGTTAGAGTTGTTAAGGTAGATAGAATCATGCAGCAAAGATGTAATATTTAACCAAACGGAAGTTTAACTTCCATTAACTACACCTTAAATACTATCGTGTTTGTTTTACTAGATTGCTTTTTTTCACAACTCCTCCTTCTTAGACACTTTAGAACACCAGGGACAATAAGAACGTTCTGTTCTAGTTCTGTTCTAGTTCTTCTAGTTTCTGTTCTGTCTGTTCTAGTTCTGTTCTAGTTCTGTTCTAGTTTTTTTCCTAGTTCTGTCTAGTTCTGTTCTAGTTCTGTTCTAGTTCTGTTCTAGTTCTGTTCTAGTTCTGTTCTAGTTCTGTTCTAGTTCTGTTCTAGTTCTGTTCTAGTTCTGTTCTAGTTCTGTTCTAGTTCTGTTCTAGTTCTGTTCTAGTTCTGTTCTAGTTCTGTTCTAGTTCTGTTCTAGTTCTGTTCTAGTTCTGTTCTAGTTCTGTTCTAGTTCTGTTCTAGTTCTGTTCTAGTTCTGTTCTATTGTTCTTTCTAGTTCTGTTCTAGTTCTGTTCTAGTTTGTTCTAGTTCTGTTCTAGTTCTGCTGTTCTAGTTCTGTTCTAGTTTCTGTTCTAGTTCTGTTCTAGTTCTGTTCTAGTTCTGTTCTAGTTCTGTTCTAGTTCTGTTCTAGTTCTGTTCTAGTTCTGTTCTAGTTCTGTTCTAGTTCTGTTCTAGTCTGTTCTAGTTCTGTTCTAGTTCTGTTCTAGTTCTGTTCTAGTTCTGTTCTAGTTCTGTTCTAGTTCTGTTCTAGTTCTGTTCTAGTTCTGTTCTAGTTCTGTTCTAGTTCTGTTCTAGTTCTGTTCTAGTTCTGTTCTAGTTCTGTTCTAGTTCTGTCTAGTTCTGTTCTAGTTCTGTTCTAGTTCTGTTCTAGTTCTGTTCTAGTTCTGTTCTAGTTCTGTTCTAGTTCTGTTCTAGTTCTGTTCTAGTTCTGTTCTAGTTCTGTTCTAGTTCTGTTCTAGTTCTTTTCTAGTTCTGTTCTAGTTCTGTTCTAGTTCTGTTCTAGTTCTGTTCTAGTTCTGGTTCTAGTTCTGTTCTAGTTCTGTTCTAGTTCTGTTCTAGTTCTGTTCTAGTTCTGTTCTAGTTCTGTTCTAGTTCTGTTCTAGTTCTGTTCTAGTTCTGTTCTAGTTCTGTTCTAGTTCTGTTCTAGTTCTGTTCTAGTTCTGTTCTAGTTCTGTTCTAGTTCTGTTCTAGTTCTAGTTCTGTTTTAGTTCTGTTTTAGTTCTGTTCTAGTTCTGATCTAGTTCTGTTCTAGTTCTGTTCTAGTTCTGTTCTAGTTCTGTTCTAGTTCTGTTCTAGTTCTGTTCTAGTTCTGTCCTAGTTCTGTTCTAGTTCTGTTCTAGTTTTAGTTCTGTTCAAGTGCTGTTCTAGTTCTGTTCTAGTTCTGTTCTAGTTCTGTTCTAGTTCTGTTCTAGTTCTGTTCTAGTTCTGTTCTTGTTCAGTTCTAGTTCTGTTCTAGTTCTGTCCTAGTTCTGTTCTAGTTCTGTTCTAGTTCTGTTCTAGTTCTGTTCTAGTTCTGTTCTAGTTCTGTTCTAGTTCTGTTCTAGTTCTAATCCAGTTCTTTTCTAGTTCAATTCTATTCCTAGTTCAATCTTATTCCTGTTTTAATTAGTTCTAGTTTTAACTCGGTGTGGGTTTGATTTTAGGTAAATCTTTTAGTTCTGCTGGAAACAGTGTTTCTTTACGATTAAAACTATCTGGTATCGTTTGTCCCAACCTATAAACATCTAGCCAAGGTTTGGAGCAGTCTATAGCTATGAACATTGACTGTCATTCATTATCAATGTCAAAATGTTTATTTTATTTCTTTTCGAAATTTTCTCTTTATCTATAAAAACCCAAGACTAAAAAACTTTGCAGTTTACAAGCCAGTTTAAGCTAAAGTTCTAAAACCATAAACATTTAAGAATTATTTAAAAAATAACATTTTGAGAGCAAAACCAATAATCTGTCATATAAAGTTTTATAAATACATGATAAATTGTTTCATACCTCTTTCTTTTCAACTTCAGAACACAAAATAATTTCAAAAATTTGGGAAAAAAAACAAATAACATAAACATGACATTGATCAATATTGAACAATTTGTTATCGTTTCGACTCGTAACTCGTTCATAACAATTTATTAGAAACAACTACTGAATAATTCTTTTAAAAAGACCATTAAACGTTTTGTAAACAATTTTTTGCCCAAAAAAACTATAAACACCAACATGTCTGCACATCCGTCTGTCCGTTCAAATCTATATCACATCATCAATTGTGTTTAGATGAAACAATAAAGAAAACAATACTCAACATGCAGTCCTCCGCCTCCACCCCTCTTCTACTCCGGCTATTCTACAATAGTAAACACAGTCATAAACGCCTCTTTAAAAATATATTTTAAAGCCAAAAAACAATAAATCGTTGAAATCGACAAAACAATTCCTCTAAACATTAGAAAGAAATAAATACAATTGTAAATGTTAGAAGCTGAAAATTAAAACAAAACTATCGACTACTCGAGCAGAGAATTAGACAGCTAAACATTTTTCAATTTATTTTTAATTTTGTTGTAGTTTTTTTTAGAAAATTGCACATGTTGCTTAGAGTAGAGTGTCTGTCCGTCGGTTGGTTTGTTAGCCGGTTTATATGTTTCTATTTAAAAACATTTGAAGCCCCCTGTCAATTCGTTAAAAATGTGTGAATGAATGAATTTTGTGATGTCTAGTTGTGTTAAAATTTGTATGTGTGTGTGCGTTCTTTGGAGTATCTGTGTGTTTTTTGTACTTTTACTCGTTAATTGATTGATTGGTTTTCTATGTTCTAAAAATGGGGAGCATACAACGCGTATTTTAAATGATAAAAGTCATTAAGTTAAATTGATAAAAGTAATAAAAAACTATTTATAATTTTTAATAAGTTTAATGATTTTTTTTTTAAATTTTGATACGAATTTCTTATAGCACAGTTTTTGATTAATTCTATGTCGGTTTCAATTCTAGTTCAGTACTAGTTCAGTCCTAGTTCAGTTCTAGTTCAGTTCTAGTTCAGTTCTAGTCAGTTCTAGTTCAGTTCTAGTTCAGTTCTAGTTCAGTTCTAGTTCAGTTCTAGTTCAGTTCTAGTTCAGTTCTAGTTCTAGTTCGTTCTAGTTCAGTTCTAGTTCAGTTCTAGTTCAGTTCTAGTTCAGTTCTAGTTCAGTTCTAGTTCAGTTCTAGTTCAGTTCTAGTTCAGTTCTAGTTCAGTTCTAGTTCAGTTCTAGTTCAGTTCTAGTTCAGTTCTAGTTCAGTTCTAGTTCAGTTCTAGTTCAGTTCTAGTTCAGTTCTAGTTCAGTTCTAGTTCAGTTCTAGTCAGTTCTAGTTCAGTTCTAGTTCAGTTCTAGTTCAGTTCTAGTTCAGTTCTAGTTCAGTTCTAGTTCAGTTCTAGTTCAGTTCTAGTTCAGTTCTAGTTCAGTTCTAGTTCAGTTCTAGTTCAGTTCTAGTTCAGTTCTAGTTCAGTTCTAGTTCAGTTCTAGTTCAGTTCTAGTTCAGTTCTAGTTCAGTTCTAGTTCAGTTCTAGTTCAATTCTAGTTCAGTTCTAGTTCAGGTCTAGTTCAGTTCTAGTTCAGTTCTAGTTCAGTTCTAGTTCAGTTCTAGTTCAGTTCTAGTTCAGTTCTAGTTCAGTTCTAGTTCAGTTCTAGTTCAGTTCTAGTTCAGTTCTATTTCAGTTCTAGTTCAGTTCTAGTTCAGTTCTAGTTCAGTTCTAGTTCAGTTCTAGTTCAGTTCTAGTTCAGTTCTAGTTCAGTTCTAGTTCAGTTCTAGTTCAGTTCTAGTTCATTTCTAGTTCAGTTCTAGTTCAGTTCTAGTTCAGTTCAGTTCAGTTCTAGTTCAGTTCTAGTTCAGTTCTAGTTCAGTTCTAGTTCAGTTCTAGTTCAGTTCTAGTTCAGTTCTAGTTCAGTTCTAGTTCAGTTCAAGTTCAGTTCTAGTTCAGTTCTAGTTCAGTTCTAGTTCAGTTCTAGTTCAGTTCTAGTTCAGTTCTAGTTCAGTTCTAGTTCAGTTCTAGTTCAGTTCTAGTTCAGTTCTAGTTCAGTTCTAGTTCAGTTCTAGTTCAGTTCTAGTTCAGTTCTAGTTCAGTTCTAGTTCAGTTCCAGTTCAAATTCTAGTTCAGTTCTAGTTCAGTTCTAGTTTATCGTTATCATAAAAGTTTTCAATCAAAGACTGTTATCAGTTTTCTAGGAAAAATTGTCATTATTATAATGAAAAAGTGTCATTAATATGATGAAAGTTTTCTACGAAACACTATTATCATTATAATAATAAAACTAAATTTCAAATTTAATAATTTTCCAACATTATCCTTAAAATATATGTCTACTATGCAATAGTAACTATTAAAGTTTAACTAAACATTATAATAAATCAATTTTAATTGCCCCTGCAGTAAGAAGATTGCATGTCTCATGTAAACAACCTCCCTGACCAGTTAAGGAGTAAGTAGAGTTTGCTTGAAAGTGGCAAATCTGGCATCAGGATAAAAACATCCCCCATTTGGAGTATAAAGCAAGTTCATGTATAGCATCGTTATAACATCACTTGCAACATTAACACTTCATCTCATTGAAATGAAAATGAAAAAAATCCAAACGTAATGCAGGAAAATTTAAACAAAAATGGGGAAAATAAAAAAAGAAACGCTTAAACAAGCTCCTCTCAATGGTACATGATTATCCTTTGCAGTATACCATGTACACATCGATGGATTTTCGTATTTTTTTTTTTTGGTAGCATTTTAACATGCAGTTAAGTTGCTTTTATTTTGATTTTGTTCCTTCCGATTTATATTGTCTTGTGGCTGTATTATTTGTCTATATGTCGGTAAAACTGCTTTTACAATTGTCTGTCTGTCTGTCAGTCTGTTCACTGCGACTGGGTTCAATTATACTTTTTCTTCTGCAGCTCTACCTTTTGGAAAACTAACTCAATGAATTTGTGTGCGGGTATTTATGAAATTTCATTCATTTTGTTTTATTTTTGGAATCGGAGTATAATCAAACCCGTAGTGGTAGTAGTTGTAGAGATTATTTCAGTATTTCTATACTGGTGTCATCCTCATCACCATGTCAACCGAACAAAACATGAAAAAACACAAAAAAACAAGAGGAAATAATACATTGTAAATAAGTACATTGTTTCTCTCCCTAAAGTACGGAAAAAAACTGAAATTGTTGTGATTTTTCGTGGCTGTAAACGTACGTGTCTGATTCTATTTGCAACACACCAGCAACAACAATCACAACATATATTGAAATCACACTCCTTCGGTAGCATGTGTGTGAAGATAAATTGTACAATTTATTACCCTAGACACATTTTAACAGAGCTCTGTTAAAATCTAACACAGCTCTGTTAAAATCTAACAGAGCACTTTAAACACTCTGTTAACGAGTTTAGTTAACATTGCTCTGTTAATTTAACATAAAACTGTTAAACGTTAACATAGAACTGTAAAACATTAACATAGAACTGCTAAAAGTTAATATAGAGCTGTTAAATATGAAATAAAGAGCTGAACGCATGAAAATTTGCAATTTTAAAATATGTTTGGACCAAAAAAATTAAGAAAATGGCGTATTATTTAACAGAAGACAATGATAAAAAATAACATTGGGGCATTTCTTGACGCTAAAGGGGAGAGGGTCAACGTGGGCGAGCAAACTCCAATAGAATTGGTAGACAAGAGGGCCGCCAATAAAAATCTGTTAACAGTATCTCTAACAGAGCGTGCTGGGGTTGGAAATTCACCTAACAGTGAAATATGTAAAAAAATTAACATTGGGGGAATTTTCGATTTTTAAGGGGATAGCGTCAACGTGGGCGGGAAAACTCCAATAGAATTAGTAGTCAAGAGGACCGCCAAGAAAAATCTGTTAACAGTATCTCTAACAGAGCGTGCTGGGGTTGGAAATTCACCTAACAGTGAAATATGTAAAAAAATTAACATTGGGGGAATTTTCGATTTTTAAGGGGATAGGGTCAACGTGGGCGAGCAAACTCCAATAGACTTAATAGACAAGAGGACCACCAAGAAAAATCTGTTAACAGTACCTCTAACAGAGCGTGCTGGGGCTGGAAATTCACCTAACAGTGAAATATGCTATAAAATTTAACATTGGGGGAATTTTCGATTTTAAGGGGATAGGGTCAACGTGGGCGGGCAAACTCCAATAGAATTAGTAGACAAGGGGACCGCCAAGAAAAATCTGTTAACAGTATCTCTAACAGAGCGTGCTGGGGCTGGAAATTCACCTAACAGTGAAATATGTAAAAAAATTAACATTGGGGGAATTTTCGATTTTTAAGGGGATAGGGTCAACGTGGGCGGGCAAACTCCAATAGACTTAGTAGACAAGAGGACCGTCAAGAAAAATCTGTTAACAGTATCTCTAACAGAGCGTGCTGGGGCTGGAAATTCACCTAACAGTGAAATATGTAAAAAAATTAACATTGGGGGAATTTTCGATTTTTAAGGGGATAGGGTCAACGTGGGCGGGCAAACTCCAACAGAATTAGTAGACAAGGGGACCGCCAAGAAAAATCTGTTAACAGAATCTCTAACAGAGCGTGCTGGGGCTGGAAATTCACCTAACAGTGAAATATGTAAAAAAATTAACATTGGGGGAATTTTCGATTTTTAAGGGGATAGGGTCAACGTGGGCGGGCAAACTCCAATAGATGTAGTAGACAAGGGGACCGCCAAGAAAAATCTGTTAACAGTATCTCCAACAGAGCGTGCTGGGGCTGGAAATTCACCTAACAGTGAAATATGTAAAAAAATTAACATTGGGGGAATTTTCGATTTTTAAGGGGATAGGGTCAACGTGGGCGGCCAAACTCCAATAGAATTAGTAGACAAGGGGACCGCCAAGAAAAATCTGTTAACAGTATCTCTAACAGAGCGTGCTGGGGCTGGAAATTCACCTAACAGTGAAATATGTAAAAAAATTAACATTGGGGGAATTTTCGATTTTTAAGGGGATAGGGTCAACGTGGGCGGGCAAACTCCAATGGACTTAGTAGACAAGAGGACCGTCAAGGAAAATCTGTCAACAGTATCTCTAACAGAGCGTGCTGGGGCTGGAAATTCACCTAACAGTGAAATATGTAAAAAAATTAACATTGGGGGAATTTTCGATTTTTAAGGGGATAGGGTCAACGTGGGCGGGCAAACTCCAACAGAATTAGTAGACAAGGGGACCGCCAAGAAAAATCTGTTAACAGAATCTCTAACAGAGCGTGCTGGGGCTGGAAATTCACCTAACAGTGAAATATGTAAAAAAATTAACATTGGGGGAATTTTCGATTTTTAAGGGGATAGGGTCAACGTGGGCGGGCAAACTCCAATAGATGTAGTAGACAAGGGGACCGCCAAGAAAAATCTGTTAACGGTATCTCCAACAGAGCGTGCTGGGGCTGGAAATTCACCTAACAGTGAAATATGTAAAAAAATTAACATTGGGGGAATTTTCGATTTTTAAGGGGATAGGGTCAACGTGGGCGGCCAAACTCCAATAGAATTAGTAGACAAGGGGACCGCCAAGAAAAATCTGTTAACAGTACCTCTAACAGAGCGTGCTGGGGCTGGAAATTCACCTAACAGTGAAATATGCTATAAAATTTAACATTGGGGGAATTTTCGATTTTAAGGGGATAGGGTCAACGTGGGCGGGCAAACTCCAATAGAATTAGTAGACAAGGGGACCGCCAAGAAAAATCTGTTAACAGTATCTCTAACAGAGTGTGCTGGGGCTGGAAATTCACCTAACATTGAAATATGTAAACAAAATTAACATTGGGGGAATTTTCAATTTTTAAGAAGATAGGGTCAACGTGGGCGGGCAAACTCCAATAGAATTAGTAGACAAGAGGACCGCCAATAAAAATCTGTTAACAGTATCCCTAACAGACCGTGCTGGGGTTGTAAATTCCCCTAACAGTTAAATATGTTAAAAATTTATTATGGGGGAATTTTCGATTTTTAAGGGGATAGGGTCAACGTGGGCGGGCAAACTCCAATAGAATTAGTAGACAAGAGGACCGCCAAGAAAAATCTGTTAACAGTATCTCTAACAGAGCGTGCTGGGGTTGGAAATTCACTTAACAGTGAAATATGTAAAAAATTAACATTGGGGGAATTTTCGATTTTTAAGGGGATAGGGTCAACGTGGGCGGGCAAACTCCAATAGAATTAGGGGACAAGGGGACCGCCAAGAAAAATCTGTTAACAGTATCTCTAACAGAGCGTGCTGGGGCTGGAAATTCACCTAACAGTGAAATATGTAAAAAAATTAACATTGGGGGAATTTTCGATTTTTAACGGGATAGGGTCAACGTGGGCGGGCAAACTCCAATAGACTTAGTAGACAAGAGGACCGCCAAGAAAAATCTGTTAACAGTATCTCTAACAGAGGGTGCTGGGGCTGGAAATTCACCTAACAGTGAAATATGTAAAAAAATTAACATTGGGGGAATTTTCGATTTTTAAGGGGATAGGGTCAACGTGGGCGGGCAAACTCCAATATAATTAGTAGAAAAGGGGACCGCCAAGAAAAATCTGTTAACATTATCTCTAACAGAGCGTGCTGGGGCTGTAAATTCACCTAACATTGAAATATATAAAAAAAATTAACATTGGGGGAATTTTCAATTTTTAAGGGGATAGGGTCAACGTGGGCGGGCAAACTCCAATAGAATCGGTAGACAAGAGGACCGCCAATAAAAGTCTGTTAACAGTATCTCTAACAGAGCGTGCTAGGGCTGTAAATTCCCCTAACAGTTAAATATGTTAAAAAATTATTATTGGGGGAATTTTCGATTTTTAAGCGGATAGGGTCTACGTGGGCGGGCAAACTCCAATAGAATCGGTAGACAAGAGGACCGCCAATAAAAATCTGTTAACAGTATCTCTAACAGAGCGTGCTGGGGCTGTAAATTCCCCTAACAGTTAAATATGTTAAAAAATTATTATTGGGGGAATTTTCGATTTTTAAGCGGATAGGGTCTACGTGGGCGGGCAAACTGGTCATAGATCCCATATAAGGCCCACTTCCGAAAATCATTTAAAAGCGCATATTTCATTGTCAAATAAAGCTATTGTGATAAAATTCGACACAAACATGTTTTCCCGAATAGGCCCATAATTGGTCATAGGTCCCATATAAGGTCCACTTCTGAGAATCACGCACATATTTCATTGTCAAATAAAGTTATCTTGAGAAAATTCGACACTTGTATGTTTTGTCTTTACATAAATCACTCTACGAAATTTTTTCCGGATAGGCCCTTAATTGCTCATAGCTCCTATATAAAGTCCACTTCCTAAAATCACCTAAACGCACATATTTCATTGATTAATAAAGCTAAAGCTGTTTCCTGATCGGTGCATAATTGGTCACAACTCCCATATAAGGACCATTTCTGAAAATTACTTAAACGAACATTTTATACATAGGTATACAATTTTTTCTAGATCGGTCCATATTTGGTCACAACTCCCATATAAGGACCATTTCTGAAAATTACTTAAACACACATTTTATACATATGTAGGTATAAAATTTGACATAAATGTGTATTTTGTATATATGTATATAAATAATTATGCGGAATTTTTTCCGGGCCGGTCCCATATAAGGTTAACTTTTGAAAATCACTTAATACCACTTAATTCGTTATTAAATTATTATATCCGGATAAAATTCGACATAAGTATGTTCTGTGTATAGATAAATCATTCTAAATTTTTCTGGACCTAATCAAAATTAGTGCGACAAAAATTTTGGCGAGTTATCTAAAAATTAGATAGTTAGATGGGTTTCAATAAAAAGTAGCTTGCTGGTGGAGAGTATTTAAGATTCGGCATAGCCGAATATAGCACTCTAACTTGTTTTTTATTATTTTTTAAACATTGAAAAGCTCAAAAAGACTGAAATTGTAATGAAATAATAAATATTTAATGTCATATTTCATAGTTTAATAGAACTCAGTTTTACGTTCAGATAACCAATAAATAACATGAAGCCATTTGGTCCCCAAAAAAACATATTTCAAATAAAAAAACTTCAAAATATGCACTAAAAGAGTAAAATATGCTCTAAAAATCGAAAATATGCCTTAAATATGCTACAAAAGTCAAACCATGCAAAATTATGCTCTTCTGGGTAAAATATGCAAAAATATGATCTAACAAATCGATGCCAAAATTCTTAAATTGGTCTGAAACGTGTAAATATCTTATCCATGAGTCCATACGACGCACCACAAAAAACATGCATTTGCATATTTTGGTTTCCCTGGTTATTAGCATTTAAAATCATAATGTTATCTGCGACCAATAGATTGATTTGTTTTAGATTGATTTGTATTTTTTAAGCTACGTTCACAATGATAGAGTACTTCAGCAAATTGTATTTCTGTTTCTTTTTATCAACAATATTTAAAATTTGACTATTTCGTTTTAATTTACTCCAGAGTGGAGTACTCTGCCATTGTAAACGTAGCCTTTCTTTCCGTTAAAATTTGCAGAGAACTTCTCCAAAAAAAATATTAATAATGAAAAACTCAAATAACACTAGTTTACAAGTTAATACTTTTTGTTTGATGTGTTTGGCGTTAGTTGTTGTTGTTTTATGTTTTGTTATTGCTAAAGTAAGGGTAGAGTTGGAAAATATAAAATAAATTTAAATGTTATAAAATTAAACTTGTATTATTTAGAATAGAAAATTTAGTAAGTTTTGAAAGTAAAATACCATACAATTTGTGGAAAATTTTATTTAAAATCGAAAATGCATCTAACATTCACATTTATATTTTTTCTTCCGAATTTAACCCTTTTTAGCATTTTCTTTAGTAATGAATAATTAAAAGATTTTATGTTCTAGATATTTATTTATATTTTTTCTGGACTTTCACGGCCTAAATAAAGAAACCCATATAGATTTTATATCCTGCACAAAATCGTTGCACTAGAATGATTAAACTATAAATCAAAATAAACATTTTTAGAAATTAGTTAGCCCGAATTGACTGAAAATTTGCAGTCTTAGGTGTACTTGATGACAATATAATATTATGTTCAAATATTCGAAACTAAGTCTAACTATTTTTTTGGATTATCGCAATGGATATTATTCGGTCTTAATTATGAGAAATATTTACACACAAAAAAAAAAACTGAAAAACGATTTCAATTACCAAAACCTCGTTTTCAATTATTTTATTTTTTGAAGTTCAACCTATAACAAAAATTGTATATTCAATTACTACTTATAATTGATTTCGTACACAAAATTTTTATTTTTTTCTATTTTTGCTGTTCTTAAATACGTATTTAATTCATATACATTTTTATGAATCAAATACAAAATGAATTCAACTCTACTAAAATTTGATTAATCGTTTAATTGAAAATTTTTTAAATTAATTTTTTCTGTGTATTATAAAAATAAAAACTTTTCCGGATCTGTGCTACTTAAAAATAATATGAATAAAGTATCCACTAAACGAGGGTCTAATAATTTCCACATGTTCACATGAATGTCAAAGTTCTTCATACAACATTTGAATATTCGACCTCTAATTGTTTCTCAGATATAAAATTTTTTGTATTTATTCATATTCATGCCCCTATTGATAGTCCGCCAATTTTTCACCCAAATATGGACATGGATGTAAGAGCTGTTCTTAAAAATTTTACGATTTTAGATTAAATCGTTTTTCAGATATAATAATTTTTTAATTTAATTCATATGAGAGGATCCAAGTACCCCTAATGAAAGTACGCCCATTTCTCCCCCAAATTTGTGTATGCATGTATTTAATTCATATGCGATGTGCCACGCCCTTATTGTCAATACTAAAGTGGCTCCAACAAAATTAATATAATTTTTAGTTAAAATGATACATACTTTAAAACTTTTTACTGTTAGGGGAATAACATAAACATAAACATATAACATATATAATTGTTTGGAGAATTTCCAGCTCCAAAACGCTCTGTTAAAGGTTCTGTTAACAGATTTTTCTTGGCGGACCTCATGCCTACCAACTCCATTCGAGTTTGCCCGCCCACGTTGATCCTATTCCTTTAAAAATCGAAAATTCCCCCCAATGTAAAACTTTTTAACATTTTTTACTGTTAGGGGAATTTCCAGCCCCAGCACGCTCTGTTAGAGATACCGTTAACATATTTTTCTGCGCGGCCTTCTTTTCTATCACTTTCATTAGAGTTTGACCGCCCACGTTGACCCTATCCTCTTAATAATCGAAAATTTCCCCAATGTTAAATTTTTTAACATATTTAACTGTTAGCGGAATTTACAGCCCCAGCACGCTCTGTTAGAGATACTGTTAACAGATTTTTCTTGGCGGTCCCCTTGTCTACTAATTCTATTGGAGTTTGCCCGCCCACGTTAACCCTATCCCCTTAAAAATCGAAAATTCCCCCAATGTTAATTTTTTACATATTTCACTGTTAAGTTAATTTCCAACCCCAGCACGATCTGTTAGAGATACTGTTAACAGATTTTTCTTGGCGGTCCCCTTGTCTACTAATTCTATTGGAGTTTGCCCGCCCACGTTGACCCTATCCCCTTAAAAATCGAAAATTCCCCCAATGTTAATTTTTTACATATTTCACTGTTAAGTGAATTTCCAACCCCAGCACGCTCTGTTAGAGATACTGTTAACAGATTTTTCTTGGCGGTCCCCTTGTCTACTAATTCTATTGGAGTTTGCCCGCCCACGTTGACCTTATCCCCTTAAAAATCGAAAATTCCCCCAATGTTAATTTTTTTACATATTTCACTCTTAGGTGAATTTACAGCCCCAGCACGCTCTGTTAGAGATACTGTTAACAGATTTTTATTGGCGGTCCTCTTGTCTACCGATTCTATTGGAGTTTGCCCGCCCACGTTGACCCTATCCCCTTAAAAATCGAAAATTCCCCCAATGTTAATTTTTTTACATATTTCACTCTTAGGTGAATTTACAGCCCCAGCACGCTCTGTTAGAGATAATGTTAACAGATTTTTCTTAGCGGTCCCCTTGTCTACTAATTCTATTGGAGTTTGCCCGCCCACGTTGACACTATCCCCTTAAAAATCGAAAATTCCCCCAATGTTAATTTTTTTACATATTTCACTGTTAGGTGAATTTCCAGCCCCAGCACGCTCTGTTAGAGATAATGGTAACAGATTTTTCTTAGCGGTCCTCTTGTCTACTAGGTCTATTGGAGTTTGCCCGCCCACGTTGACCCTATCCCGTTAAAAATCGAAAATTCCCCCAATGTTAATTTTTTTACGTATTTCACTCTTAGGTAAATTTCCAGCTCCAGCACGCTCTGTTAGAGATAATGTTAACAGATTTTTCTTGGCGGTCCTCTTGTCTACTAATTCTATTGGAGTTTGCCCGCCCACGTTGACCCTATCCCCTTAAAAATCGAAAATTCCCCCAATGTTAATTTTTTTACATATTTAACTGTTAGGTGAATTTCCAACCCCAGCACGCTCTGTTAGAGATACTGTTAACAGATTTTTCTTGGCGGTTCTCTTGTCTACTAAGTCTATTGGAGTTTGCCCGCCCACGTTGACCCTATCCCCTTAAAAATCGAAAATTCCCCCAATGTTAATTTTTTTTACATATTTCACTGTTAGGTGAATTTCCAGCCCCAGCACGCTCTGTTAGAGATACTGTTAACAGATTTTTCTTGGCGGTCCTCTTGTCTACTAAGTCTATTGGAGTTTGCCCGCCCACGTTGACCCTATCCCCTTAAAAATCGAAAATTCCCCCAATGTTAATTTTTTTACATATTTCACTGTTAGGTGAATTTCCAGCCCCAGCACGCTCTGTTAGAGATAATGTTAACAGATTTTTCTTGGCGGTCCTCTTGTCTACTAATTCTATTGGAGTTTGCCCGCCCACGTTGACCCTATCCCCTTAAAAATCGAAAATTCCCCCAATGTTAATTTTTTTTAGATATTTCACTGTTAGGTGAATTTCCAGCCCCAGCACGCTCTGTTAGAGATACTGTTAACAGATTTTTCTTGGCGATCCCCTTGTCTACTAATTCTATTGGAGTTTGCCCGCCCACGTTGACCCTATCCCCTTAAAAATCGAAAATTCCCCCATAATAAATTTTTTAACATATTTAACTGTTAGGGGAATTTACAGCCCCAGCACGCTCTGTTAGGGATACTGTTAACAGATTTTTATTGGCGGTCCTCTTGTCTACCGATTCTATTGGAGTTTGCCCGCCCACGTTGACCCTATCCCCTTAAAAATTGAAAATTCCCCCAATGTTAATTTTTTTTACATATTTCAATGTTAGGTGAATTTCCAGCCCCAGCACGCTCTGTTAGAGATACTGTTAACAGATTTTTCTTGGCGGTCCCCTTGTCTACTAAGTCTATTGGAGTTTGCCCGCCCACGTTGACCCTATCCCCTTAAAAATCGAAAATTCCCCCAATGTTAATTTTTTTACATATTTCACTGTTAGGTGAATTTCCAGCCCCAGCACGCTCTGTTAGAGATACTGTTAACAGATTTTTCTTGGCGGTCCTCTTGTCTACTAAGTCTATTGGAGTTTGCCCGCCCACGTTGACCCTATCCCCTTAAAAATCGAAAATTCCCCCAATGTTAATTTTTTTACATATTTCACTGTTAGGTGAATTTACAGCCCCAGCACGCTCTGTTAGAGATACTGTTAACAGATTTTTCTTGGCGGTCCTCTTGTCTACTAAGTCTATTGGAGTTTGCCCGCCCACGTTGACCCTATCCCCTTAAAAATCGAAAATTCCCCCAATGTTAATTTTTTTACATATTTCACTCTTAGGTAAATTTCCAGCCCCAGCACGCTCTGTTAGAGATAATGTTAACAGATTTTTCTTGGCGGTCCTCTTGTCTACTAATTCTATTGGAGTTTGCCCGCCCACGTTGACCCTATCCCCTTAAAAATCGAAAATTCCCCCAATGTTAATTTTTTTACATATTTCACTGTTAGGTGAATTTCCAACCCCAGCACGCTCTGTTAGAGATACTGTTAACAGACTTTTCTTGGCGATTCTCTTGTCTACTAAGTCTATTGGAGTTTGCCCGCCCACGTTGACCCTTATCCCCTTAAAAATCGAAAATTCCCCCAATGTTAATTTTTTTTACATATTTCACTGTTAGGTGAATTTCCAGCCCCAGCACGCTCTGTTAGAGATACTGTTAACAGATTTTTCTTGGCGGTCCTCTTGTCTACTAAGTCTATTGGAGTTTGCCCGCCCACGTTGACCCTATCCCCTTAAAAATCGAAAATTCCCCCAATGTTAATTTTTTTACATATTTCACTGTTAGGTGAATTTCCAGCCCCAGCACGCTCTGTTAGAGATACTGTTAACAGATTTTTCTTGGCGGTCCTCTTGTCTACTAAGTCTATTGGAGTTTGCCCGCCCACGTTGACCCTATCCCCTTAAAAATCGAAAATTCCCCCAATGTTAATTTTTTTACATATTTCACTGTTAGGTGAATTTACAGCCCCAGCACGCTCTGTTAGAGATACTGTTAACAGATTTTTCTTGGCGGTCCTCTTGTCTACTAAGTCTATTGGAGTTTGCCCGCCCACGTTGACCCTATCCCGTTAAAAATCGAAAATTCCCCCAATGTTAATTTTTTTACATATTTCACTCTTAGGTAAATTTCCAGCCCCAGCACGCTCTGTTAGAGATAATGTTAACAGATTTTTCTTGGCGGTCCTCTTGTCTACTAATTCTATTGGAGTTTGCCCGCCCACGTTGACCCTATCCCCTTAAAAATCGAAAATTCCCCCAATGTTAATTTTTTTACATATTTCACTGTTAGGTGAATTTCCAACCCCAGCACGCTCTGTTAGAGATACTGTTAACAGATTTTTCTTGGCGATTCTCTTGTCTACTAAGTCTATTGGAGTTTGCCCGCCCACGTTGACCCTATCCCCTTAAAAATCGAAAATTCCCCCAATGTTAATTTTTTTTACATATTTCACTGTTAGGTGAATTTCCAGCCCCAGCACGCTCTGTTAGAGATACTGTTAACAGATTTTTCTTGGCGGTCCTCTTGTCTACTTAGTCTATTGGAGTTTGCCCGCCCACGTTGACCCTATCCCCTTAAAAATCGAAAATTCCCCCAATGTTAATTTTTTTACATATTTCACTGTTAGGTGAATTTCCAGCCCCAGCACGCTCTGTTAGAGATACTGTTAACAGATTTTTCTTGGCGGTCCTCTTGTCTACTAAGTCTATTGGAGTTTGCCCGCCCACGTTGACCCTATCCCCTTAAAAATCGAAAATTCCCCCAATGTTAATTTTTTTACATATTTCACTGTTAGGTGAATTTACAGCCCCAGCACGCTCTGTTAGAGATACTGTTAACAGATTTTTCTTGGCGGTCCTCTTGTCTACTAAGTCTATTGGAGTTTGCCCGCCCACGTTGACCCTATCCCCTTAAAAATCGAAAATTCCCCCAATGTTAATTTTTTTACATATTTCACTCTTAGGTAAATTTCCAGCCCCAGCACGCTCTGTTAGAGATAATGTTAACAGATTTTTCTTGGCGGTCCTCTTGTCTACTAATTCTATTGGAGTTTGCCCGCCCACGTTGACCCTATCCCCTTAAAAATCGAAAATTCCCCCAATGTTAATTTTTTTACATATTTCACTGTTAGGTGAATTTCCAACCCCAGCACGCTCTGTTAGAGATACTGTTAACAGATTTTTCTTGGCGATTCTCTTGTCTACTAAGTCTATTGGAGTTTGCCCGCCCACGTTGACCTTATCCCCTTAAAAATCGAAAATTCCCCCAATGTTAATTTTTTTTACATATTTCACTGTTAGGTGAATTTCCAGCCCCAGCACGCTCTGTTAGAGATACTGTTAACAGATTTTTCTTGGCGGTCCTCTTGTCTACTAAGTCTATTGGAGTTTGCCCGCCCACGTTGACCCTATCCCCTTAAAAATCGAAAATTCCCCCAATGTTAATTTTTTTACATATTTCACTGTTAGGTGAATTTCCAGCCCCAGCACGCTCTGTTAGAGATACTGTTAACAGATTTTTCTTGGCGGTCCTCTTGTCTACTAAGTCTATTGGAGTTTGCCCGCCCACGTTGACCCTATCCCCTTAAAAATCGAAAATTCCCCCAATGTTAATTTTTTTACATATTTCACGCTTAGGTAAATTTCCAGCCCCAGCACGCTCTGTTAGAGATAATGTTAACAGATTTTTCTTGGCGGTCCTCTTGTCTACTAATTCTATTGGAGTTTGCCCGCCCACGTTGACCCTATCCCCTTAAAAATCGAAAATTCCCCCAATGTTAATTTTTTTATTTTTTTCACTGCTAGCAAAATTTAATGCCCCACTCTGCTCTTTTTTTTGAAAAAAAAATATTTTATTTCGATTTGCTATTTTCATTACTGATTTGGTCCAAAAATATGTAAAAAATTAAAATTTTTGGGCTTACAGCAACTCTGTATGTTTTTAACAGTTTTCTGTTAAAGTTTAACAGAGATATGTTAACGTTTACCAGAGCTCTGTTAGCTTGACTGGTACTCTACACTTATTTAACAGTATTTTAGCAATGTTATGTTAACTTTAAACAGATCCCTGTTAAATTGAATGGTTTGTGTCTAGGGTAATAAATTTACAATTTATCTTCACACCCATTTCGGTAGCTCAACCTTCATCTCGTATTCAGTGTCTCATTTCCTCAGTTCACTACACTTCTGACTGCAGTTTGCAAATGCAATTTATATTTGTCAGCAAATCTTTCCTCTTTTTTTTTTGTGAATTTTATTTATATTTATTTAAAGCTGCTGCAACAGCAGCAACATCACTACGAGCTACACAGCAATTTGTTAGAGTAGTAATGGTCATTAGCTTTTATTTTGTTCGAGTAGAAAGCTTCCACAATTTTGTATTTTGCCAAAGTAATTTAATGCCAGGGCAAGTATTGGAGAGTGGTAACAACAAGGGGTTTGTTTTCAGGAATTTTTCAAAAGGGTTGTTGGTGGTTTTATTGAATTACCAAATAAATAATGTGATACTTTTTCTAAAACAAAAAAAAAAAAAAAAACACTGTTTATAATCAGATACACAATTTACAATGTCAGCCAATTAATAAACGAAAGTTGTAGACAAATTTTCAAAATAAACAAAGGTGGTTGTATGAATGATTCAGCAGATATTTGTAAAATTTTACAAGGTTGAGGACATACAAAGTTAATAAATAAATTCCGGAAGATATTTAAGAACAACACTAAAAGAAAACAGATGAATTGTAAATGAATTAAAGTGAACTAGAACTGATCTAGAGAACTAGAAGAGAGCACAAAATAGAACAGAACTAGAAAAGAGCTCGAAAAGAACTAGAACATAAATGGAACAGAATTAGACCATAACTACAACACAAATAGAACAAAACTAGAACAAAACTAGAACAGAACTAGAAAAGAACTAGAACAGAACTAGAACAAAACTAGAACAGAACTAGAAAAGAACTAGAACAGAACTAGAACAGAACTAGAACAGAACTAGAACAGAACTAGAACAGAACTAGAACAGAACTAGAACAGAACTAGAACAGAACTAGAACAGAACTAGAACAGAACTAGAACAGAACTAGAACAGAACTAGAACAGAACTAGAACAGAACTAGAACAGAACTAGAACAGAACTAGAACAGAACTAGAACAGAACTAGAACAGAACTAGAACAGAACTAGAACAGAGCTAGAACAGAACAAGAAAGAACTAGAACAGAACTAGAACAAAACTAGAACAGAACTAGAACAGAACTAGAACACAACTAGAACACAACTAGAACACAACTAGAACACAACTAGAACAAAACTAGAACAGAATTAGAACAGAACTAGAACAAAACTGGAACAGAACTAGAACAGAACTAGAACAAAACTGGAACAGAACTAGAACAATTTTCCTCCTAATGATGCCTGTTTTCATAGAAAGCTTTCATTATAATGATGCTATTTATTCATAGAAAACTTTCTTCATAATTATGATATTTCTTCATAGAAAACTATGTGGTGACAGAGTTTCATTTATCTCCGATTACTTAACTTTTCGATAAGTATTTCTTTTGAAACAAAACTTTCTTTTAACTTGATTTTTGTTCAACTTAAATTGCTTCAAAACAAAAAGCTCAAACCTATTTGCCTTAACTATCAATCATTTTACAAATATTTCTTCAATTTCTATTGAATTTCCTTGGAAATTGGACTCAGCTGTCAATTATTTATTGTACGTACATTGGAAAACAAAAACTCCAAAATAAATACCAAACATTATCATTATAGTAGGTTTTTTCTAAAAGTGCCCCCAGGCAAAAACGTACTCTCTTGAGACCTGTTTTCACAAATTCCTACATTTGGTTCCTCATTAGAGACCTGATGTCTTTCTTCATTATAAGTTTTTCTGGGTCGCTTCGCCGTTTTTTTGGCAACAAAATTTGTTAAAGCAAATCTGTTTGTTGTTGAGACTTTTTTAAGGGTGGCTGAGTGGTATAGGAAAGAGAAAACAAGAGGGGGTAAAATATAATTTAAAGGAATGTACGAAAAACATTTAACCACCCATTAAAGCTTTAAGATTTTTTCTCTTTCATTTTGCCAGCAAAACTCTTAATATTGATTTTTATTTTTTATTTATTTAAATTAAAATGTGGAACAGCAAATAAGGGTAAAAAAAAGGAAATTGTTAGTTAAAATTTAAAATCATTTAGAATTTATTCATTAAATCGCTTAAGCTATTGCTTGGCAACTTTAATGCTTAAATAATACAATGACCTGACAAAATTTTTACTTGGAAATGGCAAAATTCTTGTACAAATACCACTTAACACTCTGGATAACTGAAGCAACAATAAAAAGCCATAAAAAAGAACTACAATAGTGAAAACAAAATTCCCCATTCAAACATTAAAACAAACCAATCGTTAACAATACTTTAAGGGGGAGAGAAATTTGGAAAAAAATGCAATCGTCATCATCATCATTATTGACGACATTACCATTCAAAAGCATATTTGACCATTGAAGCAACAAACCAATCAATGTTACAAAAAAATAGTATACTTCTCTCGTGAATTCCTGCCCAAAAAAATTGAATGCAATCTTTACGCGTTTGTTTTAAATGTTTTCCAATAGATTTAAACCCACCAACCAACCAACCCCCCAAAACATGATACAGTCATACCAATACCAATCAAACAACCCTTACGACTGATGCAGCAAACTTGATTAAATGAAACCTTGTTTTTTTTCCCAATTTTTTATATGTTTTTTCTCTCTGGATGATCATCGTAATGGTCATAGCCACATGGAGTTTTATGCCATTAGACAATAAAAACAGCAACTAAATCTCGAAATAGAAATACAGAAATGATTTCCTCTATCAAGGACTAAAAAAACTGCCGAATTGATAAAAAGCAATCATCAAATTGTATGTAGAAAAATTTCGACTTTTTTTTTGCCTAACAGAAGAAGAAGTGGGATTTGGCTGGTGTTGTCCACATAAAAAGGTCATACGCGTTGGATTGAAGTCAATGAATTTTAAAATTTTTTCAGCAAGTTTTTGGTAGGGATATGTCAATAGTAATGTTTGTTGAAACTAAAAAAGTTGTCGTTAATCTTAAAGTCCGGATTATAGACTATAGCCTAGACTATGGTATAGACCAGGGTTCGGCAAACTTTTGAGTCGGAAGAGCCAAAAATTACAGTTTACAAAACATATGTTTTAAAAGAGCCACAAAATTGTTGTTTATTAAAACTTTACAAATACTTTATGAATTCACTTCAAAAACATAAACTTGGTTTAATTATCTACAGGACATTCTGCAAGGAATCTTACATATAGATTTTTGACTACAAATACTTTTTGAATTTATATGAGTCATTCGAATGCATTTTTTAAGCACTCGTTATATAAAAATATAGAAGTTTATTAGAGTAGGGCGACAGTGTTATCATTTAAAAGGCATTTGGAAACATATCAGGAAATGTAAAAATCACGAAAATTGATGACGCAGCTAATACAGTATAAAGTAATATATTATTTTGGCGGCAATCGAGATAAATATTTTACCAACCCCAATATTAGGTCATTTTCAGAAAATGACTAACGATCATAATTGACTTAACAGTAGCAATATAGCGGCGAAATTCAAAATATACAAGTTTTATAAGAACAAATATCTATCTTCCAAATTTGATTTTAACGTTCATAACTGTCTTAATAATAGCAATATTATGACAAAATTCAACACAAACAAAACATAATTGACAAATCCCCTTTTAAAAGGTCTACTTCGGAAAATAACTTTAACGTTCATAACTGATTTAATAATACATATTAGTATAGCGACGCAATTCGACACAAACAAGTATTATAGGAACGAAAATCTCTCTCCAAAATTTTGTAAGGATCAGTTCATTGTTGACCATACCCCCATATAAATTCCTCTTCAGGAAATGACTTCAACGCTCATAACATGCTTAATAATACCAGCATAGTGGTGAAATTCGTCATAAACAAGTTTATAGGAACAAATATATCTATACCAAATTTAATAAGGATGGATTCAGAATTGACCCTACCCACCCATATAGTGTCCACGAAAACGACGAAAAATACAAGTATAGTGATGAAAATCAACACAAACAAGTAGGGTCCAAAATCTCATTACCAAATTTTGTAAGGATGTGTCGGTCAATAATACACTGTAAAACGTTTCTAAAACGCGCAATATTTAAATATTGAAGTTTTTAAATAGAACAAGTTTTTAGTATTTACCCAGCCAAAAATTCGGTAATGGGTTGTACTTCCATAACCACTTACTTTTCAATGACTACTACTTACCGTCTGCATTACTTAGAAGTATTCTAGTAATAACTTTCTTATAATCTGATATAGAAGTACTTTATTTTCGGCATTGCCATTTTTTTTGTCGTTTTAAGTATTGTGTTTTACAAAAAATAAAACAAAATTAATTTTGATGTGAAAACCATTATTTGATGCGCAATAAAATAGCTATGCAGTGTAGAACATTTGACTAAAAAATCGAAGTCCCTGGTTCGTATCCTAGCTGGCTCTTTTTATTATTAAAAAACAAAACAACTTACTCAACAACTGTTTTGTAAGAGAAATTGCTATTACTTCTTTAACTTCCTATTAGTAAGCGTGCGTAGAAGTACTTGCCTCCAATGACATCACCATGTTAAAATAATGACTTAAAATGCTAATGAAGAAGTAGTGAAAATAGGTTTTATTAGCTTTTTAACTCACTACTTTTCAATGTAAGTTTTTCCTGGGTAACTGTGTCCAAACTCTCTACATTATTAAGTAATTATTTAATTACTATATTTTCAATTTCCAAAAAATATTTTTTAATTCGAAAAACACGAAAATTTCGGAATGTATGATCATGTTTTACATTTTATCTAATGGCACTTCGTAGGAGCGCTCATGATACCCCATCGTTTATAGGGAACTTTTCAACTAAAAATTTAAAGAATTAAACATTTTCTTACAATACTAACTTGTACATGGAACAAATTCAATAGGAGAGATAGGTTTGTATAGCTTTAGAAAGTTTGGATCATAACTTGTTGTTTAAAGTTTCACAAACGACTCTAAACTTTCATTTGTTAGTTGTCTCACATGCAGAAGGATTAAACAAAGTTGAAATGTTGTGTATATTGTAGAAACGTATGCAAATTGTTTTTTATGAGTTTTAACAAACACTGCTCGTTAATCTATTCAGAAAGATTTTAATATATGTATATATTTTTTTTATAAAATAAAAAAATTACGTATGAAACTAAAGAGCCATAGCTCCACATCCAAAGAGCCGCATTTGGCTCGCGAGCCGTAGTTTGCCGACCCCTGGTATAGACTATAGACTAACAGAAGAAGAAGTGGGATTTGGCTGGTGTTGTCCACATAAAAAGGTCATACGCGTTGGATTGAAGTCAATGAATTTTAAAATTTTTTCAGCAAGTTTTTGGTAGGGATATGTCAATAGTAATGTTTGTTGAAACTAAAAAAGTTGTCGTTAATCTTAAAGTCCGGATTATAGACTATAGCCTAGACTATGGTATAGACCAGGGTTCGGCAAACTTTTGAGTCGGAAGAGCCAAAAATTACAGTTTACAAAACATATGTTTTAAAAGAGCCACAAAATTGTTGTTTATTAAAACTTTACAAATACTTTATGAATTCACTTCAAAAACATAAACTTGGTTTAATTATCTACAGGACATTCTGCAAGGAATCTTACATATAGATTTTTGACTACAAATACTTTTTGAATTTATATGAGTCATTCGAATGCATTTTTTAAGCACTCGTTATATAAAAATATAGAAGTTTATTAGAGTAGGGCGACAGTGTTATCATTTAAAAGGCATTTGGAAACATATCAGGAAATGTAAAAATCACGAAAATTGATGACGCAGCTAATACAGTATAAAGTAATATATTATTTTGGCGGCAATCGAGATAAATATTTTACCAACCCCAATATTAGGTCATTTTCAGAAAATGACTAACGATCATAATTGACTTAACAGTAGCAATATAGCGGCGAAATTCAAAATATACAAGTTTTATAAGAACAAATATCTATCTTCCAAATTTGATTTTAACGTTCATAACTGTCTTAATAATAGCAATATTATGACAAAATTCAACACAAACAAAACATAATTGACAAATCCCCTTTTAAAAGGTCTACTTCGGAAAATAACTTTAACGTTCATAACTGATTTAATAATACATATTAGTATAGCGACGCAATTCGACACAAACAAGTATTATAGGAACGAAAATCTCTCTCCAAAATTTTGTAAGGATCAGTTCATTGTTGACCATACCCCCATATAAATTCCTCTTCAGGAAATGACTTCAACGCTCATAACATGCTTAATAATACCAGCATAGTGGTGAAATTCGTCATAAACAAGTTTATAGGAACAAATATATCTATACCAAATTTAATAAGGATGGATTCAGAATTGACCCTACCCACCCATATAGTGTCCACGAAAACGACGAAAAATACAAGTATAGTGATGAAAATCAACACAAACAAGTAGGGTCCAAAATCTCATTACCAAATTTTGTAAGGATGTGTCGGTCAATAATACACTGTAAAACGTTTCTAAAACGCGCAATATTTAAATATTGAAGTTTTTAAATAGAACAAGTTTTTAGTATTTACCCAGCCAAAAATTCGGTAATGGGTTGTACTTCCATAACCACTTACTTTTCAATGACTACTACTTACCGTCTGCATTACTTAGAAGTATTCTAGTAATAACTTTCTTATAATCTGATATAGAAGTACTTTATTTTCGGCATTGCCATTTTTTTTGTCGTTTTAAGTATTGTGTTTTACAAAAAATAAAACAAAATTAATTTTGATGTGAAAACCATTATTTGATGCGCAATAAAATAGCTATGCAGTGTAGAACATTTGACTAAAAAATCGAAGTCCCTGGTTCGTATCCTAGCTGGCTCTTTTTATTATTAAAAAACAAAACAACTTACTCAACAACTGTTTTGTAAGAGAAATTGCTATTACTTCTTTAACTTCCTATTAGTAAGCGTGCGTAGAAGTACTTGCCTCCAATGACATCACCATGTTAAAATAATGACTTAAAATGCTAATGAAGAAGTAGTGAAAATAGGTTTTATTAGCTTTTTAACTCACTACTTTTCAATGTAAGTTTTTCCTGGGTAACTGTGTCCAAACTCTCTACATTATTAAGTAATTATTTAATTACTATATTTTCAATTTCCAAAAAATATTTTTTAATTCGAAAAACACGAAAATTTCGGAATGTATGATCATGTTTTACATTTTATCTAATGGCACTTCGTAGGAGCGCTCATGATACCCCATCGTTTATAGGGAACTTTTCAACTAAAAATTTAAAGAATTAAACATTTTCTTACAATACTAACTTGTACATGGAACAAATTCAATAGGAGAGATAGGTTTGTATAGCTTTAGAAAGTTTGGATCATAACTTGTTGTTTAAAGTTTCACAAACGACTCTAAACTTTCATTTGTTAGTTGTCTCACATGCAGAAGGATTAAACAAAGTTGAAATGTTGTGTATATTGTAGAAACGTATGCAAATTGTTTTTTATGAGTTTTAACAAACACTGCTCGTTAATCTATTCAGAAAGATTTTAATATATGTATATATTTTTTTTATAAAATAAAAAAATTACGTATGAAACTAAAGAGCCATAGCTCCACATCCAAAGAGCCGCATTTGGCTCGCGAGCCGTAGTTTGCCGACCCCTGGTATAGACTATAGACTATACTATAGACTAGACTATAGACTAGACTATAGACTAGACTATAGACTAGACTAAAGACTAGACTATAGACTAGACTATAGACTAGACTATAGACTAGACTATAGACTAGACTATAGACTAGACTATAGACTAGACTATAGACTAGACTATAGACTAGACTATAGACTAGACTATAGACTAGACTATAGACTAGACTATAGACTAGACTATAGACTAGACTATAGACTAGACTATAGACTAGACTATAGACTAGACTATAGACTAGACTATAGACTAGACTATAGACTAGACTATAGACTAGACTATAGACTAGACTATAGACTAGACTAGACTAGACTATAGACTAGACTATAGACTAGACTATAGACTAGACTATAGACTAGACTATAGACTAGACTATAGACTAGACTATAGACTAGACTATAGACTAGACTATAGACTAGACTATAGACTAGACTATAGACTAGACTATAGACTAGACTATAGACTAGACTATAGACTAGACTATAGACTAGACTATAGACTAGACTATAGACTAGACTATAGACTAGACTATAGACTAGACTATAGACTAGACTATAGACTAGACTATAGACTAGACTATAGACTAGACTATAGACTAGACTATAGACTAGACTATAGACTAGACTATAGACTAGACTATAGACTAGACTATAGACTAGACTATAGACTAGACTATAGACTAGACTATAGACTAGACTATAGACTAGACTATAGACTAGACTATAGACTAGACTATAGACTAGACTATAGACTAGACTATAGACTAGATTAGACTAGACTATAGACTAGACTATAGACTAGACTATAGACTAGACTAGACTATAGACTAGACTAGACTAGACTATAGACTAGACTAGACTATAGACTAGACTATAGACTAGACTAGACTATAGACTAGACTATAGACTAGACTAGACTATAGACTAGACTATAAACTAGACTATAGACTAGACTATAAACTAGACTATAGACTAGACTATAGACTAGACTATAGAATAGACTATAGACTAGACTATAGACTAGACTAGACTAGACTATACTATAGACTAGACTATAGACTAGACTATAGACTAGACTATAGACTAGACTATAGACTAGACTATAGACTAGACTATAGACTAGACTATAGACTAGACTATAGACTAGACTATAGACTAGACTATAGACTAGACTATAGACTAGACTATAGACTAGACTATAGACCAGACTATAGACCAGACTATAGACTAGACTATAGACTAGACTATAGACTAGACTATAGACTAGACTATAGACTAGACTATAGACCAGACTATAGACTAGACTATAGACTAGACTATAGACTAGACTATAGACTAGACTATAGACTGGACTATAGACTAGACTATAGACTAGACTATAGACTAGACTATAGACAAGACTATTGACTATAGACTAGACTATAGACTAGACTAGACTATATACTGGACTAGACTATAGACTAGACTATAGACTAGACTTGACTATAGACTAGACTATAGACTAGACTAGACTATATACTAGACTAGACTATAGACTAGACTATAGACTAGACTTGACTATAGACTAGACTATAGACTAGTCTATAGACTAGACTATTGACTATAGACTAGACTATAGACTAGACTTGACTATAGACTAGACTATAGACTAGTCTATAGACTAGACTATTGACTATAGACTAGACTATAGACTAGACTATAGACTAGACTATAGACTAGACTATAGACTAGACTATAGACTAGACTATAGACTAGACTATAGACTAGACTATAGACTAGACTATAGACTAGACTATAGACTAGACTATAGACTAGACTATAGACTAGACTATAGACTAGACTATAGACTAGACTAGACTATATACTAGACTAGACTATAGACTAGACTATAGACTAGACTATTGACTATAGACTAGACTATAGACTAGACTAGACTATATACTAGACTAGACTATAGACTAGACTATAGACTAGACTTGACTATAGACTAGACTATAGACTAGTCTATAGACTAGACTATTGACTATAGACTAGACTATAGACTAGACTAGACTATATACTAGACTAGACTATAGACTAGACTATAGACTAGACTTGACTATAGACTAGACTATAGACTAGACTATAGACTAGACTTGACTATAGACTAGACTATAGACTAGACTATAGACTAGTCTATAGACTAGACTATAGACTAGTCTATAGACTAGACTATAGACTAGACTATAGACTAGACTATAGACTAGACTATAGACTAGACTATAGACTAGACTATAGACTAGACTATAGACTAGACTAGACTATAGTTTTTGGTCTGTACTGTTGTCTGTACCGTAGTCTATTTTGTACAGTCTTATTTTTTCAAATCCCCTATCTGTTCTTGTTATTCCCCTCATTAATTTTATAACACTCTAATTTCTGTCAGCTTATTTCTTAGAACTCAACTTTTCAATGAGTTTTAAATTGAAATATTGTTGATTTCTTCATATTTGTCCTTTTTTGTGTTGCTTTAACCACAGCATCTTTAACTAATCCTAGTTAAATAAGGTTTGTTTGCTTTACCTTTTTGCTCTTAAAAATTATAACATATTTTGGTGGTTTTTTGCAAAAAGAACCTACTTTGTAGTTGTTTTCTTAACAAGATCAAGCAAAAAGCTTTTTTTTTTTTCGAAAAACAAATATGTCTGTCAACTTAACAAAAGCTTCTTAATAAAAGTTGAATTAAAGTTATGCAAAAAAAGGCCGGAAGGAAGGAATTCTTTTGTCAATGGAGTTACTTCAGAGCTACTGTTTCAATTTTCAGCCGCTATTGTGACGGAAACAATAAAAGAATTTTTATAATAAATTCATTACAATGACATTTGAAATTCTTTAAAAAGAATTCTTCATTCAGCACCTTAGAATAAATGTCTTTTATGTTTTCTTTTGTAGTTTTTTTTTTTTTTTTTTTAAAGAGTATTATTAGTTTTCGGGTGAGTGGTTTATATATAGAGAAGGTCGATTGACGAGTGTTTTATAAAGAAATTAAAGAATATTTTGAACTTATTATTGTTGGGAATGTAGGGAGATGTGTTTAATATTTAGCGGTTAAGGTTGCGTATGAAAAATCACATTTTTAAACAAAAACTACAATGAAAGCTTAAGAAAATGTTGTACGCGATATAAAATTGTCTCACTGTACCTAGAGTTTTTAAGGACATTTTGTTTGTTTTATGTTTTCCATAAAACTTATTTTGTGTTTGCTCTTTATAAATCAAAATTTCAAATTTGTATCACTATTATCATAATAAAAACACAAATCCTCACAAAAAAAACGTTTTCATATGGTGAAAAACTTGTTTTTCGGAGAAAAAAAATTGTCTGTATAAAAACCATTGTTTGTTTAAATTTTAAAATATTGTTGTTGTTCTTAATAGTATTTTAGCGAAATTTGAGCCCATTGTGTACTCATTTGATAGGTGTGTTACTCTGACCGTCTGCTGTTTACTTTTTTTTTTTGTTTTTGTGAAGGAATCTAAATGAGCCTACTGAAGCGCACAGTGGCTATACTTTAAAGAAAGTTGGAGGTAATTATCGGAACTATAGACCAGTGTATAACTAAGACTAGACTATAGAATAGACTATAGGCTAGACTATAGATTAGACTATAGGCTGGACTATAGACTAGACTATAGACTAGACTATAGGCTGGACTATAGACTATACTATTGAATAGACTATACTATAGACTACACAATAAACTAGACTATACACTTGACTCTAAACTAGACTATAGACTAGACTATAGGCTAGACTATAGACTAAACTATAAAATATAGGCTAAACAAGACTAGATTATAGACTAGATTATAGACTAGATTATAGACTAGACTATAGACTAGACTATAGACTAGACTATAGACTAGACTAGACTATAGACTAGACTATAGACTAGACTATAGACTATAGACTAGACTATAGACTAGACTATAGACTAGACTATAGACTAGACTATAGACTAGACTATAGACTAGACTATAGACTAGACTATAGACTAGACTATAAACTAGACTATAGACTAGACTATAGACTAGACTATAGACTAGACTATAGACTAGACTATAGACTAGACTATAGACTAGACTATAGACTAGACTATAGACTAGACTATAGACTAGACTATAGACTAGACTATAGACTAGACTATAGACTAGACTATAGACTAGACTATAGACTAGACTATAGACTAGACTATAGACTAGACTATAGACTAGACTATAGACTAGACTATAGACTAGACTATAGACTAGACTATAGACTAGACTATAGACTAGACTATAGACTAGACTATAGACTAGACTATAGACTAGACTATAGACTAGACTATAGACTAGACTATAGACTAGACTATAGACTAGACTATAGACTAGACTATAGACTAGACTATAGACTAGACTATAGACTAGACTATAGACTAGACTATAGACTAGACTATAGACTAGACTATAGACTAGACTATAGACGAGAGTATAGAACTAGACTATATACTAGACTATATACTAGAGTATAGACTAGACTATAGACTAGACAATAGACTAGACAATAGACTAGACTATAGACTAGACTATAGACTAGACTATAGACTAGACTATAGACTAGAGTATAGACTAGACTATAGACTAGAGTATAGACTAGACTATAGACTAGACTATAGACTAGACTTTAGACTAGACTATAGACTAGACTATAGACTAGAGTATAGACTAGACTATAGACTAGACTATAGACTAGACTATAGACTAGACTATAGCTAGACTATAGACTAGACTATAGACTAGACTATAGACTAGACTATAGACTAGACTATAGACTAGACTATAGACTAGGACTATAGACTAGACTATAGACTAGAGTATAGACTAGAGTATAGACTAGACGTATAGACTAGACTACTATAGACTAGACTATAGACTAGACTATAGACTAGACTATAGACTAGACTATAGACTAGGCTATAGACTAGACTATAGACTAGACTATAGACTAGACTAAAGACTAGATCATAGATTAGACTATAGACTAGATTATAGACTAGATTGTAGACTAGACTATTGACTAGACTACACTATATACTAGACTAATGACTATATTCCTTTCTCCTGATCGATACTACTCCTGTCTTCTCAAGTTTTATTTAAAGATTTCTCTACATATTGTCTGAAATCTCTCCACTGTGCTTACATCAAAAGTTAAATAACATTCATTCAGTCTGTCAGTCAGCCGTTCTTTTAGTATTAAATTCTGATTTAGAATATCAACACTGTTTCCATTTCTCTCTCTCTCTCTCACTCTCTCTCTTTCGTTTTAGAGAAAATTAACATAAAACTGGTTTTGGTGTTTTGTTTTTTTTTTTAATCTGTTTTGATAAACAATATTTTGGTTGTCATCTATATACATGTACCCCTTCCCAGTTAGAGAGAAGTACAGCCTCTTGCTACTTTAAATTGTACGATCAATAGTCGTAAATAAACAATATAAAGTAAACAAAATTAAACAAATATAAAAGGATTTTGTTGAAAAAACAAAGGTTGCACGTGTGTTTGAATATTTGTTTTTTAATTTAGAAAAGTTTTGTTTTGAAATATTTTAAAACAGAGATATTGTAAAACATATCGTGTTAAATAACGTGAGGATTGTTTATAAGAAATTTTAATTATGCTTAGTGTGCTCCTGTTATCCTGAAGTGAAATGATCAATTGGTCAATCAATTGATTGCGGTTATACTAAGCGAGAAGTTATCCAGCAAGATCGCCAGGCGATCTGTTTCAATATTGAGATTAGTCTGGTCTTAAATTTAATAAGATTATTGTGCAAAAATGTTAAGCGAAAAGTTTCCTTCCTTCCTATGACGTTTAATAGCTAAAAATATAGGTCATTTTGTCATTAATACAACAAATTTTTGATAAGAAAGTGATGGCGTTGCCTCAGAAGTCATCTTTGTTTGAGACAAGCAAAGTTTATTCATATAAAAATCTAATATGTACAGATATATAGAATAGATAAGGTGTAAAGACAAATATACTTTTGTTGTCTATTTATCTTTATAATAAACCTTTTCTAAACATTTAATAAACAAAATATTTACAATCATAAACAAAACATTATAAAAACTATTATAAACTAATTTACTATATAAAGCGCCCCATTCAAAAACTAATCTTTTATTTGATTTATAGGTTTAATAAAATAAATTCCCACGTTTATTTGTTTATTGTTGGATTTTTCTTGATTTTTTTTATCTTATCACTAAACACATTTAAATCACATTTAAATAAATTGAAAGAAATTCTTTTAATAGAAATGAAGAAGCCCCTTTTAAAATTCTTTAAACATAATGAGAATTCTATAAATAGTTTAGCTATAGCTGCTGTTATTGAAATTGCGAGAGTAACGGTTTTATGTCAGGATGGCCGAGCGGTCTAAGGCGCCAGACTCAAGTGTTAAAACTTGCTTTGTTACAACAAAGTGTTACTCGAGCGTTCTGGTCCTCTCTGAGGGCGTGGGTTCGAATCCCACTTCTGACAAGTATTTTTTTTAATTTTTATTTTTTTATTTATTTTTAACTTTTTAAAACTACAGGTCGTTTTATATTTAAAACATATTTTTTAAACAAATTATTTTAATTTCTTTAATCAAGTACTATTTCATTTCCATCCAATTAAGACGATTTTTTATTCATTTTTTTTTTTTTTAATTTGGATTTAGTATTTGAGGTCAAATCACATTCCTCAAATCTTTATACAACATTTGGCATCCTACCACCACATGTCAGGATGGCCGAGCGGTCTAAGGCGCCAGACTCAAGTGTTACAACTTGCTTTGTTCTAACAAAGTATTCGAGCGTTCTGGTCCTCTCTGAGGGCGTGGGTTCGAATCCCACTTCTGACAAGAAATTTTTTTGGAAAATTTTTTTATAATATAAATGATTAAGAGCAGAAGTTTTCCTACATTCGAATTTAAACACAACTACTATCAGTTTTCTTTCAGCAGTGATTTTATTCATTCTAATAAGTTATTTTCTGCTTTTAATGCCATAAAGTATGAAGAAATTTCCAATTGATTTCAAATGTGTTTTCTATTTACCGTTGTTCACAAGTCAGGATGGCCGAGCGGTCTAAGGCGCCAGACTCAAGTGTTACAACTTGCTTTGCTAAAACAAAGTGTTCGAGCGTTCTGGTCCTCTCTGAGGGCGTGGGTTCGAATCCCACTTCTGACAAGAAATTTTTTTATTTATTTTTTTTTTAATTTTTCTTAATTTGTTTTATAATTTTCTTAAAAAATTATAGAAAAAAATATTTTTAAATCAAAAATGTTTTAAAAACAGCACGTATTAAACATTAGCTTAGGTTTAACCACACGTCAGGATGGCCGAGCGGTCTAAGGCGCCAGACTCAAGTGTTACAACTTGCTTTGTTCCAACAAAGTGTTCTCGAGCGTTCTGGTCCTCTCTGAGGGCGTGGGTTCGAATCCCACTTCTGACAAGAAATTTTTTTCATTTAAATCGTTTCACAAACAGAAATATACCGTCAAAACTAAAAAAGTTTTCTAAAAATAGATTCAAGAACAAAGTGAAAGTTTTAATAAAAACATATAAATTCGGAATATATGCAATTCTGAAATTCATCGGTTGTGTAGACCTATTAAAAATATGATATACAAATGATTTTCAATCTCACCAAATCGAGCGTTATCAATAGAGATTTTGTTTGAAATCTGATTCGATTTCAAACTGATATGGAAATATCATTCGAGAATTTTTAAATTTGGCTAATTTTAGAAATTTTTTAGTGAATATTTGAATTGGTCATTTGCTTTTTATAGGAAAATTTGCTGGTTACATTTATATGTCAGGATGGCCGAGCGGTCTAAGGCGCCAGACTCAAGTGTTACAACTTGCTTTGCAAAAACAAAGTGTTCTCGAGCGTTCTGGTCCTCTCTGAGGGCGTGGGTTCGAATCCCACTTCTGACAAGATACTTTTTGATATTACAGAACTAGAACACAACTAGAACCGAGCTATAACAGAACTAGAACCGAACTAGAACAGAACTAGAACCGAACTAGAACCGAACTAGAACAGAACTAGAACTGAACTAGAACAGAACAGAACTAGAACAGAACTAGAACAGAACTTGAACAGAACTTGAACAGAACTTGAACAGAACTTGAACAGAACTTGAACAGAACTTGAACAGAACTTGAACAGAACTTGAACAGAACTTGAACAGAACTTGAACAGAACTTGAACAGAACTTGAACAGAACTAGAAGAGAACTAGAACAGAACTAGAACTGAACTAGAACAGAACTAGAACTGAACTAGAACTGAATTATGTAGAACAGGACTAGAACAGAACTAGAACTAGAACTGAACTAGAACTGAACTAGAACTGAACTAGAATTAGAACTGAACTAGAACTGAACTAGAACTGAACTAGAACTGAACTAGAACTGAACTAGAACTGAACTAGAACTGAACTAGAACTGAACTAGAACTGAACTAGAACTGAACTAGAACTGAACTAGAACTGAACTAGAACTGAACTAGAACTGAACTAGAACTGAACTAGAACTGAACTAGAACTGAACTAGAACTGAACTAGAACTGAACTAGAACTGAACTAGAACTGAACTAGAACTGAACTAGAACTGAACTAGAACTGAACTAGAACTGAACTAGAACGGAACTACAACGGAACTAGAACTGAACTAGAACTGAACTAGAACTGAACTAGAACTGAACTAGAACTGAACTAGAACTGAACTAGAACTGAACTAGAACTGAACTAGAACTGAACTAGAACTGAACTAGAACTGAACTAGAACTGAACAAGAACTGAACTAGAACTGAACTAGAACTGAACTAGAACTGAAGTAG
>NW_023994581.1:120000-127500 GCF_015586225.1 Lucilia sericata | reverse complement strand
TTCTAGTTCTGTTCTAGTTCTAGTTCTGTTCTAGTTCTGTTCTAGTTCTGTTCTAGTTCTGTTCTAGTTCTGTTTCTAGTTTCTGTTCTAGTTCTGTTCTAGTTCTGTTCTAGTTCTGTTCTAGTTCTGTTCTAGTTCTGTTCTAGTTCTAGTTCTAGTTCTGTTCTAGTTCTAGTTCTAGTTCTGTTCTAGTTCTGTTCTAGTTCTGTTCTAGTTCTGTTCTAGTTCTGTTCTAGTTCTGTTCTAGTTATGTTCTAGTTCTGTTCTAGTTATGTTCTAGTTCTGTTCTAGTTCTGTTCTAGTTCTGTCTAGTTCTGATCTAGTTCTGATCTAGTTCTGTCTAGTTCTGTTCTAGTTCTGTTCTAGTTCTAGTTCTAGTTCTGTTCTAGTTCTGTTCTAGTTCTAGTTCTGTTCTAGTTCTGTTCTAGTTCAGTTCTAGTTCAGTTAGTTCTAGTTCAGTTTAGTTCTCGTTCAGAAATTCTGTTCGAGTTCTGTTCTAGTTCTTCTGTTCTGTTCTAGTTCTGTTCTGTTCTAGTTCTGTTCTAGTTCTGTTCTAGTTCTGTTCTAGTTCTGTTCTAGTTCTGTTCTAGTTCTGTTCTAGTTCTGTTCTAGTTCTGTTCTAGTTCTGTTCTAGTTCTGTTCTAGTTCTGTTCTAGTTCTGTTCTAGTTCTGTTCTAGTTCTGTTCTAGTTCTGTTCTAGTTCTGTTCTAGTTCTGTTCTAGTTCTGTTCTAGTTCTGTTCTAGTTCTGTTCTAGTTCTGTTCTAGTTCTGTTCTAGTTCTGTTCTAGTTCTGTTCTAGTTCTGTTCTAGTTCTGTTCTAGTTCTGTTCTAGTTCTGTTCTAGTTCTGTTCTAGTTCTGTTCTAGTTCTGTTCTAGTTCTGTTCTAGTTCTGTTCTAGTTCTGTTCTAGTTCTGTTCTAGTTCTGTTCTAGTTCTGTTCTAGTTCTATTCTAGTTCTGTTCTAGTTCTGTTCTAGTTCTGTTCTAGTTCTGTTCTAGTTCTGTTCTAGTTCTGTTCTAGTTCTGTTCTAGTTCTGTTCTAGTTCTGTTCTAGTTCTGTTCTAGTTCTGTTCTAGTTCTGTTCTGTTCTAGTTTTGCTCTAGTTCTGTTCTAGTTCTGTTCTAGTTCTGTTCTAGTTCTGTTCTAGTTCTGTTCTAGTTCTGTTCTAGTTCTGTTCTAGTTCTGTTCTAGTTCTGTTCTAGTTCTGTTCTAGTTCTGTTCTATTTCTGTTCTAGGTCTGTTCTAGTTCTGTTCTTGTTCTGTTCCAGTTCTGTTCTATTCTAGTTCTGTTCTAGTTCTGTTCTAGTTCTGTTCTAGTTTAGTCCTGGTTCAGTTTTAGTTCAGTTTCAGTTCTATATCAGTTTTAGCTCAAAGCCACTAGTAAATTCTTAAATCATTGGTTACCTAACCAATGACTATTTAAACTTTAAAATTGTAACCATTCTTCTAACTTCAAAGAATGCGGATAATTTCTTGCTTTACAGCAAAACATCTAAATTAAATACACATTTTTTAAATTTATTACTTTATTCTTTATACTTCTTTCAGCAAATCTATAAAGAAATTAACCATAAATAAATTACAAAAGAAAACTAATTTTTTCCAACTAATAACTTTTACAATACTTTTTTTTCTCCTGTGGTTTTTCCATACTCTCCACTGGCTGGTCGGCCGACTGTCAGACAAACAGTCAGTCATGTGGTTGCCGTTGGTGACTGATATGAACATAGCTGGCTGAATGCAATGCTTTGACTAGTTTATTTACCCGAGCATACTGTGTGTAGTAAATAAGTTAGTGGTCATTACCATGATGACGGCAGGCGTTGTCCGTCCGCAAAACATTATGTATAGTATAGTTGGAAGTTATTAAAATCATCATCAATACCTGGCCAAGATAAGATGAATTGAATATGTTTTGATATACAACCGTAGTATAGTGTTTGTTCGATAAATAGAAAATAAAGAAAGCGAAATAAGGTTAGATGGCTAAAAACAATCGTTAGATGTTTTTATACATAAATGTGTATTTGGTGCCGCAACTTTACATTAAATGATTCTGTATTTCTTTTCATAAGCAGTAATATATGGCTCGAACTAAAAAGAAGCTTTAGAAAAAAATATATTTATTATTAATACAGGAAAATATCTATGTAAAGAGCCATAAAACTGGGAGAAAACCAGTTCAATATTATAGTGGCTTAATGAAGTTTTTCTTTATGGGTCAAAAAGGTAGGAAAGATGTTTGTTTGCCATGGTGAAATGCAAAATAAAGTTTGTTTAGCATTTATATTAATAAATTGTAATAAATATGAAAGATTTAAGTTAATATTAAAAATTTGGAAAAAATGTTATGCACAATTAAATAAGTTTTAATCTTTCGATATCTAGTTCTAGTTCAGTTCTAGTTTAGTTCAGTTCTAGTTCAGTTCTAGTTCAGTGCTAGTTCAGTTCTAGTTCAGTTCTAGTTCAGTTCTAGTTCAGTTCTAGTTCAGTTCTAGTTCAGTTCTAGTTCAGTTCTAGTTTAGTTCTAGTTCAGTTCTAGTTCAGTTCTAGTTCAGTTCTAGTTCAGTTCTAGTTAAGTTTAGTTCTAGTTCAGTTCTAGTTCAGTTCTAGTTTAGTTCTAGTTCAGTTCTAGTTCAGTTCTAGTTCAGTTCTAGTTTAGTTCTAGTTCAGTTCTAGTTCAGTTCTAGTTCAGATCTAGTTCAGTTCTAGTTCAGTTCTAGTTCAGTTCTAGTTCAGTTCTAGTTTAGTTCTAGTTCAGTTCTAGTTCAGTTCTAGTTCAGTTCTTGTTCAGTTCTAGTTCAGTTCTAGTTCAGTTCTAGTTCAGTTCTAGTTCTGTTCTAGTTCAGTTCTAGTTCAGTTCTAGTTCAGTTCTAGTTCAGTTCTAGTTCAGTTCTTGTTCAGTTCTAGTTCTGTTCTAGTTCTGTTCTAGTTCTGTTCTAGTTCTGTTCTAGTTCTGTTCTAGTTCTGTTCTGTTCTAGTTCTGTTCTGTTCTAGTTCTGTTCTGTTCTAGTTCTGTTCTGTTCTAGTTCTGTTCTAGTTCTGTTCTAGTTCTGTTCTAGTTCTGTTCTGTTCTAGTTCTGTTCTAGTTCTGTTCTAGTTCTGTTCAGTTCTAGTTCTGTTCAGTTCTAGTTCTGTTCTAGTTCTGTTCTAGTTCTGTTCTAGTTCTGTTCTAGTTCTGTTCTAGTTCTGTTCTAGTTCTGTTCTAGTTCTGTTCTAGTTCTGTTCTAGTTCTGTTCTAGTTCTGTTCTAGTTCTGTTCTAGTTCTGTTCTAGTTCTGTTCTAGTTCTGTTCTAGTTCTGTTCTAGTTCTGTTCTAGTTCTGTTCTAGTTCTGTTCTAGTTCTGTTCTAGTTCTGTTCTAGTTCTGTTCTAGTTCTGTTCTAGTTCTGTTCTAGTTCTGTTCTAGTTCTGTTGTAGTTCTGTTGTAGTTCTGTTGTAGTTCTGTTGTAGTTCTGTTCTAGTTCTGTTCTAGTTCTGTTCTAGTTCTGTTCTAGTTCTGTTCTAGTTCTGTTCTAGTTCTGTTCTAGTTCTGTTCTAGTTCAGTTCTAGTTCAGTTCTAGTTCAGTTCTACTTCAGTTCTACTTCAGTTCTACTTCAGTTCTAGTTCAGTTCTAGTTCAGTTCTACTTCAGTTCTACTTCAGTTCTAGTTCAGTTCTAGTTCAGTTCTAGTTCAGTTCAGTTCTAGTTCAGTTCTAGTTCAGTTCTAGTTCAGTTCTAGTTCAGTTCTAGTTCAGTTCTAGTTCTAGTTCAGTTCTAGTTCAGTTCTAGTTCAGTTCAGTTCAGTTCTAGTTCAGTTCTAGTTCAGTTCTAGTTCAGTTCTAGTTCAGTTCTAGTTCAGTTCTAGTTCAGTTCTAGTTCAGTTCTAGTTCAGTTCTAGTTCAGTTCTAGTTCAGTTCTAGTTCAGTTCTAGTTCAGTTCTAGTTCAGTTCTAGTTCAGTTCTAGTTCAGTTCTAGTTCAGTTCTAGTTCAGTTCTAGTTCAGTTCTAGTTCAGTTCTACTTCAGTTCTAGTTCAGTTCTAGTTCTGTTCTAGTTCTGTTCAAGTTCTGTTCTAGTTCTGTTCTAGTTCTGTTCTAGTTCTGTTCTAGTTCAGTTTTAGTTCTGTTCAGTTTTAGTTATTTTCTATTTCTGCTCCATTTCTGTTTTAGTTATGTTCTAGTTCCGTTATAGTTATAGCCTTGGTTTAGTTCTTTTGTTTAATTCTTTCGTTAAATATATTTTATCTAATTAATATTTTTCTTTTTTATTTTCAGGTATGTTCGACAAGACTATTGTGTGATTAATTTAGATAAGTATAGTCTAAAATTGCCAACTCTGAACCCCAACTAATTATAACCACCACCATTAAGTAGCTATAACTCCGTAAAATGCTAAAACATCAAAATACATTGTATTTATTACCTAATATGTATGAAAATGGTTTAGTGTATATCAATCCAATAACCAGGTTTAAGTTTTTATGACTAAATAGGATATAGGAAGCAATAACAAAAAAAAACTTCTACTATGTTGCTCTAAATACAGTAATTTACTAAGACCCAATCATTAAAACACATGTTAAAACATAGAAACATAGACTGGGGAGAAATGTCATCAAAATTAGATCGACACCTACCTTCCAGTTATGAATAACTACATGCTAGTCCACATACTAAACTGCCAACTAAACTAAATCACTAAGCTAGATTATACTTACTTGGTCATAAATCATAGACATAAGCAAGTTATTACATTTTTGGTAACTACTATTAATACTGCTTCTAGCTTGCTTGATAGCCAGCCCAGACCTACACTTTTAGCTACAAAGATTGTGTTATTGGCCATAAAGAAATTTTCCTTTTGGTATACGACTATAAAATCAAATCAAATATTTAAGACCGGTTTTACTTTATGTTTAGATTTTTATGTTTATTTCTTTAATTTTTCCTATTTTCCATACAACTTTCGCTAATTGAGTGTTGCAAAGTATGCTGGTTGTGTATGGTAAATGGGATTTTGTTTTGAAATGCTAAAACATTCTTGAGGAAAAATTAATTTTCTTTAAACAAAATTGGGTAATTTGTTAAAATAAATTGAGATATTTGCGCAAGTAGAGAAGGAGATTTGCTTGAATGCCAAAATGATTGGTGTTCGGAGATTTAAAATTTTTTGAACGTGTGATGAGGAGTTTTAGCAAAGATATCTGTCTAGTTCAGTTCCAGTTTAGTTTTATGGCAAATTGGAGTTCTAGTTCAGTTGTAGTTCAGTTTCAGTTCAGTTCTAGCTCAGTTCTAGTTCAGTTCTAGTTCAGTTCTAGTTCAGTTCTAGTTCAGTTCTAGTTCAGTTCTAGTTCAGTTCTAGTTCAGTTCTAGTTCAGTTCTAGTTCAGTTCTAGTTCAGTTCTAGTTCAGTTCTAGTTCAGTTCTAGTTCAGTTCTAGTTCAGTTCTAGTTCAGTTCTAGTTCAGTTCTAGTTCAGTTCTAGTGCAGTTCTAGTTCAGTTCTAGTTCAGTTCTAGTTCAGTTCAGTTTTAGTTCAGTTCTAGTTTAGTTCTAGTTCAGTTCTAGTTCAGTTCTAGTTCAGTTCTAGTTCAGTTCTAGTTCAGTTCTAGTTCAGTTCTAGTTGAGTTCTAGTTCAGTTCTAGTTCAGTTCTAGAACAGTTCTAGTTCAGTTCTAGAATAGTTCTAGTTCAGTTCTAGTTCTAGTTCAGTTCTAGTTCAGTTCAGTTCAGTTCAGTTCTAGTTCAGTTCTAGTTCAGTTCTAGTTCAGTTCTAGTTCAGTTCTAGTTCAGTTCTAGTTCAGTTCTAGTTCAGTTCTAGTTCAGTTCTAGTTCAGTTCTAGTTCAGTTCTAGTTCAGTTCTAGTTCAGTTCTAGTTCAGTTCTAGTTCAGTTCTAGTTCAGTTCTAGTTCAGTTCTAGTTCAGTTCTAGTTCAGTTCTAGTTCAGTTCTAGTTCAGTTCTAGTTCAGTTCTAGTTCAGTTCTAGTTCAGTTGTAGTTCAGTTGTAGTTCAGTTCTAGTTCAGTTCTAGTTCACTTCTAGTTCAGTTCTAGTTCAGTTCTAGTTCAGTTCTAGTTCAGTTCTAGTTCAGTTCTAGTTCAGTTCTAGTTCAATTCTAGTTCAGTTCTAGTTCAGTTCTAGTTCAGTTCTAGTTCAGTTCTAGTTCAGTTCTAGTTCAGTTCTAGTTCAGTTCTAGTTCAGTTCTAGTTCAGTTCTAGTTCAGTTCTAGTTCAGTTCTAGTTCAGTTCTAGTTCAGTTCTAGTTCAGTTCTAGTTCAGTTCTAGTTCAGTTCTAGTTCAGTTCTAGTTCAGTTCTAGTTCAGTTCTAGTTCAGTTCTAGTTCAGTTCTAGTTCAGTTCTAGTTCAGTTCTAGTTCAGTTCTAGTTCAGTTCTAGTTCAGTTCTAGTTCAGTTCTAGTTCAGTTCTAGTTCAGTTCTAGTTCAGTTCTAGTTCAGTTCTAGTTCAGTTCTAGTTCAGTTCTAGTTCAGTTCTAGTTCAGTTTTAGTTCATTTCTAGTTCAGTTCTGGATCATTCTATTCTGCACTTCCGAAATTAACCAATTCCTAAAGATAGTTAACGAGTTATGGGTATTCTTTATTCAACCAAGATCTGTAGCCTAATACTCCTCCTAAATACATAGATCTAACCGTATATTGCCAAATTCTAAATCTATTTAGTTTAACTATACATTTATTATTATAATAACAACTTTGCAACAATTTCCCTTGGAGGTTTTTAATGGTTTTCTTAGACTTAGACGTATATTGCTGTAGTTGAGTAGTTGTAAATGTGCAGTTTCTTCTACTTTAATTTGTTGCTGTTGTTGTTTTCGGTTTTTATAACAGTTTTGTAGCCGTTTTACTGTTCTTGACAGCTTAACAGTTAATTTAGCTGTCATATATGTGTTTTGTAGTAGTTGTTGGTTTTTTTTTTTCTTCCTGTGGGTCATATGATAATTTAATGTTTTTATTCGACTTCTTCCACTACTCCGACTTGTCTTTCTTTGTGGTTTTGGAAATATGAGGGTTTTGAATGGATACATGTACTTACAAGTTGGAACTGTTGTTGAATATGATGATGGTAGTGTGGTGGTGGCGGTGTTTTTTTTTTGCACTTGCGGTTATTGTTTCATTATCTTAATCTTGAAAGAGTGTGTGTGTGTGTTTGTGCATGGGAGTGAATTTGTGTAGGTATATAGTACATTCATTACATGTGTGACGCTGTTGGAAAACTCATAAAAATTTGTTATGTTTTAATGAGTGTTTCTTTTTTGCCGCTATAAAATAAAACAAATGCTTTTTCACAGTACTTATTATTATTCCTCAACTGACCCATTGCTGACGGCTCACGTTTCACTTATTACCCACCTAAAGATTTGTAAGGTGTGTGGGTGAGTTGTGGTATAAGATTTTGGCAGAACTTGCATTTTAAAGGGAATCTATTTTTTTAAATATGATAATGTCGTGCCAATGTATTCAGGATTATTTGGGTAATTCTACAGAGAAACCGAGTTCGGTTCTTTTACTTTCT